>NW_021703784.1:102551775-102615264 GCF_005190385.1 Monodon monoceros
CTTTTACTCTCCGTTTTTCTCTGGAATTATTTTTGGTGATTAATATTCTTGGGCGCCCCCCGCTCACCGCCGGGCGCTGCCCGCTCCTCCTTGGGGCGCGTCGAGGCCCCGCCGCCCCGCCGTTGCGCTGAGGGGCCCGCGCTGCCCGGCGACACTTCCCCGTCCCCTAAGAATATTAATCACCAAAAATAATTCCAGAGAAAAATGGAGAGTAAAATCCAAGATGGCGGCCCCAGCCGCAGCACCGCCCGCTCCATCCGCTGTCGGGAAATGAGTCCCAGCCGCGGCCGGAGCCCCCCGCCCCCACCGCGCCCCCGCGCCCCCGCGCCACGGGCCTCACCTCGCCTCGCCTCTCGCGCGGCCTCGGGGTGCAAAAGGCAGCCGCTGGCCTGGGGGCTCCGCGTTCTGAGTCCTGGCGCCGCGCGTGCTGCCTCCAGTGCCTGGGCGCCCTCACCTCATAGCCCCGGAGCCTCACCGCCCGCGCCGCAGACGCGTCGCCGCCCCCGGTGAGCCGCTCGGACGCCGCCCGGGAACGGTGGAAGGACACGAAAAGGAGTTCCCGCGGCCAGGCGGAGGGACACCACTTCGGCTCGTACCGCTCTGGACGCCTCTGTTGCTTTTACGGGACCAGGGGTGGGGGGAGGCGGAGAAACCCGAGAAAGAAATGAGTTCCCCGCCGGGTGCTCCCGCGGCGGAGGAACAAAAAGCGAATTTTGAGGGGATGAGCTGACTCGTTGCTTCGCTCCTCTCGCGGCGGAGGGATCCGTATTGAGCAGTCGGCAGGGATCCCTCCGCTCCTCGCTGCCCTTTAAATTGCGGCTGGAGGCGGTGCCGCCGCGCGTCCCTGGGGCGCCACCCGGATCTTAGGCCTCCCTACGTACCCGGGCCCCGCGAGACCTCCTTCGACACTTGGTCCCTGGCACAGCTGCACCCACCGGGGACAGCCCTGGGGAATGGGCAGGCTCCTCGCCCACTGCGCCTCCCGGGTGCGTCTAGGGGAGGTGGCCCCACGGAGGGGAGCCTCTTTGTTGTGGGAATGGGTGTCATTGGAAGCAGATACACCCTTAAAGACCATGTGGGCAGCCTGAGCGTTACACCGCTTAGTGTGGGAGGGAGGGAGAGGGAGTGAGCCTGCATTAATCGGACCACTGGCTTCCTAGTGTCAACCGGCTATTTCTTGAGCACCTACTGTGTGCCAGGCTTTCCGAGAAACGGGTTTTTCAGCTTCTCGCTCTAGTTGGGCAGTGCCGGTACCAAGAATGCACCTCCCTCCAGGAGCTTTAGGCTGGTGGGGAAGTTGCCCAGAGGCTCACACGGGCCAGGTGCTGCCCTGCTGGGAGAGTGCGAAGCCTCGCCCTTTGGATCCTGCAGTTGATGATAATGACTACAAAATAACGATGAGAGTAACATGTATTACAGCCTTTACTGGATACCAGGCACCGTCCTCCAGCTTTGGTGCCCTATCTCCTTTACTCCTTACAACGACCCCCAGGAGGTGGGGACCGTTTTCCCCATTTTATACGAAGGGAAGCTGAGGCACAGAGAGGTTAGGTGACCTCTAAGACAGCCAGTCAGGGCTTGAGCCAGAGCCCTTATCCAGTACTCTGGTCAAAAGCTCAGACGTCAAGAAGTTGAGGTGGCCACAAGCTGGGCAGATGCCTAAAGGTCTCCCCCAACCGGAAGAGTGGAAAAGGGAGTGGTTAGGAAAGGTGAGCCCAACAAGTGCAAAGGCCCTGGGGGCTGGGTGGGGGAGGGGGTGGTAAACAGCCTGAGGCTTCCGGAGGTCCAGCGTGGTCATGCAAAGAGGAGGTGGGCAGCACAGGCCCGTACTTCTATTCCGGGAAGAGACCCACGTCTGCCATCGTTTCCTGCCATCCCCAGGGCCTGGCACAGAGTAGGCACACCAGAAAGGATGCTTCAGTGGAGAGTGTGGATGACCACAAGGTCTGTGGTCCAATGAACACCGACCACCAACACAAGCGCTTACCCCATTTTCCCTCCTCCTTGACCCTTCCACAGATGGGAAACTGAGGCCCAGTGATTTGCTGAGGGCATGTATCTAACAAGAGGTGAAGGGAGGTCTAGATCTTACAAAACAGAGCTCCTCCCGTTGCCCTCCCCCTCCCCCCTGGGGAAGCCCACCTGGTGGGTTTGGGGGTGCAGAGCCTTCACCACCCTTCCGGTAAAGCAGGTGCAGGCACATGGCCCTGCACCCTCTGCTCTTTAAAAGCCTCCGGGTCATCTGTGACATCAGAAATTGCCTTGCCACGTTCCTCTCTGCAAGCACAAGTAACAAATGATTGCTTTGGTTTTATTCGCTTCTGATTTATCGCTAAACTTTCTTTCCAAGATTTTCATAGTGTTTGGCTCTAAATACTCAAATTGCATCCCACTGAGACTGCCTTTGCCACCCTGTTTCCTCACTGGATGCCCAAGGGAGGAGAGCACAGTGGGCACCACAGCCCTGTGTGGATCCCCCTGGGTCTCGGTGCCTAGGCCCCAAGTCCAGCCATGCCTGGGCAGCCCTTCACAGC
The DNA here is from genome assembly GCF_005190385.1 of Monodon monoceros. Taxonomy (NCBI): domain Eukaryota; kingdom Metazoa; phylum Chordata; class Mammalia; order Artiodactyla; family Monodontidae; genus Monodon; species Monodon monoceros. Next base: position 102,554,310 of record NW_021703784.1, read on the forward strand.
CCCAAACGTCAATGTCTTCCCCACTCCAAGCTTTCCAGAGTCCACCCCGACAGTGACCCCTGAGGCTGACACCCAAACCCTGACTCTGAAAAGCCCCCAGACTCCCAAGACATTGGAACTCCCACTCACTAACCCTAAGTGCCCAGCACCAGGCCAAGCGTTCTGGGTGCAAGGGAGCAGGCTGGGGAAGGGCAGGGGAGGCAGATGGGCGAACCCAGACACAGGTTCCTCTGGCTCCCCGGTTCTGGTTCTGCCCCTCCCCCATGCCCCCTGCACTGCTGCTCCTCCAGCCTCAGCTGAGAGGCCCAGGGTGGCCGGAGCTCTCTGCAGAGCCGAGCTGGAGCTCAGGACCTAGATGGGGCCACGCTGAAGGGAGGCCAAGGCTGAGCTGGGAAGAGGCCACAGCCCCGAGCGGCCCTCCTGGGGGAGACTGGAAATTCGACTTCCCCACAGGGAGTGTGGCCAGCTGGAGGCCTCCTCCTGCCAGCTGGCAGAGGAGGGGGGATGGGGGACAGGAAGTAGTGTGCCCAGGCACCTGCCCAGCCCCCACGTGACAGGAGACATTGGCGTTTACACTGGGAAGCCGCTGGATGCCCCAAGTGGAGGTGCTAAGCCACAGAGGCGGTGGGACCCCACCAATCCCGGACAGAAGGAAAGGTGACGACTCTAAAGAAAGACTGAGTTGGCGGAAGGGGCCCAGGCCAGCCCCGGAAGTGCCAGGAGTGCCAGCCCAGCCCGGAGCTGACCTGGGAGCCACACCCTTGCCAGGGTGTGGGCTGAGGCCACAGAGTCACTTCCAGTCCCCCCAGTAGGGCCCAGGGGCACCTCAGAGACCTAGCCTGATCCCACCAACCCTGCATCACTCTCCAACTCCCCTTCTTCAAATACCAGGTTCACCCAGCAGCTGGCTGGCAGGGATTTACTTGCTGGAATCCTGTGCCCACAGGGGGGTGGCCCACAGGTCTTGCTGAGCCCAGAATTCCAGGCTGGGTGGCGAGTGGCTTCTCATTGTTAAGTGATATCTTGGCTTTCAGACTCTGCACTCGTGTCTCGCCCACACTCCGTCCCCCACCCCTGCCCTGAAGGCAGAGCTGTTCTGATGAAAGCAGGTGCCCGAGTAGGAGGCGGGGGAAGAGGGACAGGGACATACCCAGGATGGTGCCGGGGACCTGTCTGGTTGGCTGCGGCTCCCGCACCACCTGCCTGAGCACTGCTACGCCCGCTGCACCATCCTTGCCCCTCCACTGGCCACCCCTCCCTTGATAGATGAGGAAAGGTCGAGTGACCTGCCCAAGGCCAAGTCAACAGAAGCCACAGCAGCCAACTTTACGGCAGCTGTGAATGGGGGCTTGGCGTGAGTCTGACCTGGGTTTGAATCCCAGTTCCACAACTCACCAGCCACGTGATTTGGGGCAAATGATGCAGCCTGTCTACACACCAACCCCTCAACTGTGCAAAGGTGCCAGTCCTTGGACCTGCCTAAGTAGTCTCATTTGTAGCTTTAAAATCGCTTACATACTGAAGATGCCCAAAATCCCATCTACGGCCTGCATGTCTCTGAACTTCCGACTCCACGCTTAGGTTTTAATAGGCATTTCAAATATAGCAAGGCTAAAATTGAAAACACACACACACACACTTCCACCTCTCAGAGAGATATTCTTCCCATTGCTCAGGTCCCATACCCAGCTTTTATTCTCCCTTAATGTCCTGTGTGTTTTGTTTGTTTATTTTGTTTTCTCCTTAGTACACATCACCATCTAGCATCCTGTATCTTTTACTTATTCACTGCATGTACTGACTGCATCTCTTCCAGGCTGTAAGTTCCTTGAGGGCAGGGGGCTTTGTCTGCCTTGTTCACTGTTCTATACTCAGCATTCAGAACGATGCCTGGAGAACTGGTACAGAGGCTTAATCCATGAAGACTAATGCTAACCTTCCAGGATTGCTACAGGGATAAAAGGAGGTGTAAGCAGGTTTTTAACCACTCTCCTCTTTCTGGGGCTCAAGCTCACGTCAAGGAGTTTTCTCTGCCACCCACCCCCGCAAGTGCACAAACTTCCCTGCCTTTCAAGCTCAGGGCTGCCTTGGGCTTTGTGTCTGCCTGGGGCAACCCCTTAGGCCCCGGGAAGAGCCCTGTGCCCCTGAGGGGTGGTACTCTGTCGGGTTCCCACCACCAAAAAGGAGCCCAGCCATAGCCACCCCTGTCCTTTCAGACACACCTGGAATAAACACAGAGAGGACCAATGACAGCTGAAAAACTGGTTTCCTCAAGGGCGGGGAAAGCTTACTCTTATTATCAGTCAATAATTTCAAACTCACAGGAAGGTTCCAAGTATAGCGCAAAGAATTTTATTTTCCTAACTGTGAGCTGTTGCCGAGATGCTCCGGGACTTCTGAGCAGAGTAGGGTGTGTTTCCAGGAAGCTGAGATTTCCTCTGACAAAACCAGGTAACTACGATCGAAATGGAGAAATTAACGTGGGTGGGTGGATGCCAAGATTTCATCTTCACACCATAGTCAAGTTTTCCCAATGACCCTAGTAATGTCCCTTATAGCAAGAGAGCTTGTCCGGAGCCCCAAGTTACCGTGGTTGTTGGGGGTTCAGCTTCCTTCACTCTGGAGCAGTTCCTCACCCTTCTCTTTAATTGCATGACTTGGGCAATCCTGAAGGTTACAGAACAATTATTTTGTAGTATGTCCCTCAGTTTAGTTTTTTTCTGATAGTTCTCCGTGATTAGATTAAGGTCAGGTACCTTTGGCAGGAACGTCACAGAAGCAAGGCTGTGTTTTTCTCACTGCATCCTCTCAGGTGACGAGGGATTTCAATTTGACCCATAACCAATGATATTCACTTGGGTCCCTTAAGGAGCGTGTGCCAGGCTTCTCCACTGGCAAGTCACTTGTTTTCCCTTTGTAATGAGTAAGTGTTCCGTGGAGAGGAACTTCAGGAGGATGTACACGTTCGATTTCTCATCAAACTTTCAAAGTATTAATATATTTACATCAGTATGGACTTACGGGCTCTTATTTTGTTACATAGTTATAATCTGTGTTCCTCTCCCTCCCCCTCACACCCCCTTCTCTCTCTCTCCAAAGATATTTATGACAGCTTTATCTATAATAGCCCCAAACTGGAAACAATGCAAATGCTAACCAGCAAAAGAATGGATAGACAAAGTGCGGTCTATCCACGCAGTGAAATCCTACTCAGAAATAATAATGAATGAGCTACACATGGATGAGTTTCAAAACCATTACGTTGCAGTTAAAGAAGCCAGAGACTAGAGTACAAATTGCTTGATTCCAAGCATACGATGTCCTAGAAGAGAAAGAAACTGATCTATGGGGATAGAAATCTGAAGCATCATTTGCCTCCGGGCAGGTGGGATTGACCAGGTAGGGACACTTTCTGGTGTCGTGGAAACATCCTATATCTGGGGCTGGTTGCCTGGGTATGTACAGTTTAAGTGTAAGTTCTGTACAAATTACTGAATGTAAATTATACACTCAAACAAAAGAGGAACAATCTGGGAAAAAAAAAAAGCGAATTGAACTGGGCTACTGCTCAAGGAAGACCTCTCCAATTTTTCCATGACTTGTCCTGTGGTTGAGTAAATTTTGCAAAATAGTGTCTCCTTGGCCGTTCCCCAGACATTGCTTCTGGGAGTGACCCAGGTTCAGAGGAGTGCACGTTCCAGGTTCAACGTGCAGGTGAGGGACCTGAAGATTCTTGCTCAGCCATCTGGCACTGTTAGACCCGGCTATTGCTGACTGATGTTTGAAGGGACGGGGGTGCTGCCCTTGCTTCTAATAGACTTGATGGAAGTTTCTACCACCAGGTGAGTTTCCCTGCTGCAGGCCCTTGGGCCACCCCCCAGACGCCTTCTGACCTGCACCAAATGGGGACCCTCCAGCCAAATTTTTTTTTTTTTTGCGGTACGCGGGCCTCTCACTGTTGTGGCCTCTCCCGTTGCGGAGTACAGACTCTGGATGCGCAGGCTCAGCGGCCATGGCTCACGGGCCCAGCCGCTCTGCAGCACGTGGGATCTTCCCGGACCGGGACACGAACCCGTGTCCCCTGCATCGGCTGGCGGACTCTCAACCACTGCGCCACCAGGGAAGCCCCCTCCAGCCAAATTTAATTCAACTTTGGTCTTCTCAAGCCAAGATATATGAGTTGCACACGGGGTCAGCTCTTTGCTCCATCACATCCATGATTCCCTTGTCATAACTCATAGGTACACTTTGGGCTATTGGGTTGTCCCCTGGTAAATTCCTGGGGGTGCTGTTTCCTGAGTCAAAGGTAGAGATGATTTCCGGCCAGAGCATTCTGGGTGGCCAGGCAGAGAAGGTGTCTGGGGCCCTGACCCTGGCTTCAGAGTTGGGGGCCCCTAGAGGTTCAAGAAGGCCTTAGGATGGCAGAGGGAGCTAGCTCACCAAGGGGGAAACAAGGGGCTTCAACTGTCTCTCCTTAGGGTCATTCCTGCTCTTTAATCAAAGAATGGAAGAAATGTGACAAGCCCCCCCTCCACGAGCAGCTGAAAGGGTGAGCGCCAAAGACGCAGAATCTTCATTTCCTTTGTCCCCACGGCCCCCAGGCCTTGCCCCCTGCAGTGCCCAGGCCTCAGTGCGGGCCTTCAGGAGACTGGACATTCCGTCAGCCGCGGAATACAGCGGAGCCCAGCTTGGGGCGGTGAGTTTCGGGGACTGGTGAGAACTTGCTGGAGAGAAGGAGGTTTCCAGGAGAAGTCCGGGTGGATGTGTAGATGCATCCAGAGGGTGGGGAGGGCAAGTGAGTCCCCAGAGTGTTGGAGCAGGATAGGCACAGGTCCTCCCACACGACTTGCACCTCAGGCGGCCACAGTAACACGCTGGTCCAAGCCACCCGCCCCCGCCGCATCCTGCCTCTGAGCCTCTGAAGGGAGACCTGGCTGTAGGGATCTCGTTCCAGCCTGATCCCAGCACAGGCTCTTCACAGGGTACCTCTCGTTACAAAGGGTTTTAAACCAAGCAGAGAAGAGCCATTCAACCCAGAAAGGGCTCGGCCCAGAGGGAGGTGACTGTCTTCTCACTTCTATTAGTTTCCTGTGGCTTAAAACAACAGGAAATTATTCTCTCACAGTCTGGAGGTCAGAAGTCCAAAATCAAGGTGTGGGCAGCGTCACGCTCCCTCCAGAGGTTCCAGGGGAGGATCCTTCCTGCCTCTTCCAACTCTGGGATTTCCAGGCGTTCCTTGGCTTGTGGCCGCACCCCTCCAGCCTCTGCCTCCGTCTTCCCACAGCCCTCTCCCCACTTGTGGAATCTTAGTTCCCTGACCAGGGATTGAACCCGGGCCATGGCAGAGAAAGCACCGAGCCCTGACCAACGGACCACCAGGGAACTACTGCCCCCCGACCCCGCCTTTCTCTTACGGCACCTTTCATGGGATTTAGGACCCACCCAGGTAATCCAGAATGATCTCATCCAGAGATCCTTAACTTAAAATTACATCTGCAGGACTTCCCTGGTGGTGCAGTGGTTAAGAATCTGCCTGCCAATGCAGGGGATGCAGGTTCGAGCCCTAGTCCGGGAAGATCCCACATGCCATGGAGCAACTAAGCCCGTGCGCCACAACTACTGAGCCTGCTCTCTAGAGCCTGCGAGCCACAACTACTGAGCCCATGAGCCACAGCTACTGAAGCCTGTGCACCACGATGAAGAGTACCCCCTGCTCGCCACAACTAGAGAAAGCCTGTGTGCAGCAATGAAGACGCAACTCAGCCAAAAAAAAATTACATCTGCAAAGACCCTTTTTCCAAATAAGGTCACATTCTCAGGCTCCAGGGGCTAAGATGCAGACACATCTTTCTGGGGGACACGATTCAACCCACTGTGTCACTATTTATTTTGGTACCCAAATTGCCCCAGATTGGACCAGTGGGAACCTTTCCAACTGACTTCTGTCTCTTTCTATCGGTCTCCATTGCTGTTTGAGCCCCAGCCTGGGATCAATCCTTTCTCCAGGGAGCTCTGGTTCCTTTAAGGGGAGCCAAGCTCTGGGTGCCTGGTGTGCTCAGAGCCTCTCAGTGGACCGAGCCAGAGAATGTGTGTGTGGGTGTGTGTGTACACGTATAAGTGTATATAGTATACACACACGTTTGTATGTGTATGTGTATGCCCACACACTGTTACATCTATATTTCTATACCTAACTATCTCAATCCACACAGATCTCAATCCAATTCCAACCCAACATCATGGTTTCAAGTTATTGATAGTTTTCTTCCTTTCCACCTTTGTAACTCCCTTCACCAACAGTTGAAAACATGGCTCCGCTATAGTTAATACATTTACTTATTTGTCATTATTACATACAACCCCCCTGTAGGTAATGACCTTGTATAGCACCTGCCAGCTGCCCCCCAGTGAACGATCTCCTCTGCCTGCTCAGGCACCCCTACTCCGTGCCAGACCACCCCTCTATGTGGACGCCCACCTCACTCAACTCTGACCCCTTGTGCTGGGCCACCCTCCCACTCCCCCTGCACAGGTGCGCCCGTCACCCCGCTCAGGCTCCAACACCCCACAGTGGACCCTTCCTGACATGGGCATCCTCCTTACACACTGGACCCGCTGCCCTCCTGTGCAGACACCCTCTGCTGTGGCTCCCCTCATGCAGGTGGGCACCCACCTTAACTCACCTCATGTCTTTTATTTATTATTTTTTAAAATTTTAATTAATTAATTTTGGGCTGCGTTGGGTCTTTGTTGCTGTGCGCGGGCTTTCTCTAGTTGCGGCGAGCGGGGTCTACTCTTCGTTGCGGTGCGCGGGCTTCTCATTGCTGTGGCTTCTCTTGTTGCGGAGCATGGGCTCTAGGCGCGCGGGCTCAGTAGTTGTGGCTCACGGGCTCAATAGTTGTGGCTCACGGGCTCTAGAGCGCAGGCTCAGTACTTGTGGCGCGCAGGCTTAGCTGCTCTACAGCACGTGGGATCTTCCCGGACCAGGGCTCGAACCCGTGTCCCCTGCATTGGCAGGCAGATGCCTAACCACTGCGCCACCAGGGAAGCCCCACCTAATGGCTTTTACACTGGAACTTTCAAGAACGGAAGGGAAGGGAGAAAGGGAGAAGAAGAGCAGAACTGGTTTAAAAGGGTTTAAAACCCTTCCTGGAAGTGAGAAAAAGTAACTGCAGCAAAGGAAAAAGGACAGAGTTGTTTCCAAATTAAGACCGGCTGCCCGGGGGGTGATGCAGGTAAAGCCGTGGGCACAGGGCACAGGGCTCTGGTGTCAGGTGAGGCAGGAGTCCCTGGCTCCCACCATCCCTTCTGAGCCCTGCCTCTTCATTTTATCTGGGAACAGAGTTTCCAACGATGAAATAAAACTTAAGGGCAAAGGCGCTCTATCAGGAGAGGTACCAGTATCTGGTTCAGGTCGGCATTCTGCAAATGCTTGCTTATTTAATTAAAATAATAATACCATACATCCATGTTCATAGCAGAATTATTCACAACAGCCAAAAGGTGGAAGCAACTCAAGTGTCCATGGATGGATGAATGAATAAGCAAAACGTGGTCCATCCACACAGTGGAACATTATTCGACCTGAACGAGGCAGGAAATTCTCACATGTGCTACAATGTAGATGAACATTGAGGACATTATGCTAAGTAAAATAGGCCAGCCACAAAGAGATGGATACTGGATGATTCCACTTATATGAGGTCCTAGAGTAGTGAAAATCATAAAGACAGAAAGTAGAAGGGTGGTTTCCAGGGGGCTGGGGGAGGGGGATGGACAGTGAGTGTTTAAAGGGGACGGAGTGTCCGTTTGGGATGGTGAAAAGTGTTCTGGAGACGGATGGTGGTGACGGTTGCACAACAGTGTGAAGGTACTTAATGCCACTGGAGCGTGAGCCTGGGTGGGGCAGCTGAGGCCACCCCTAAAGGGGGCTGCCTGCCAATAGCACACCAGCAGCTGGGCAACATGTCTTCCATTCCTGGAGGGGATCCAAGTGGTGCAACGGAGCACACACCATAATGCACCCCTTTACCGCTTGGACCCCTCTCCATATAGGGAGCAGCTTCTCCAGGGTTCAGGCGGATCACTTTTCTCAGGGGTGACTTAGGAGAGAAGGTTAACGGGTGAACTACAGCTCTGGCCACTGCAGCTGGTCTTGGGACACCATGATATTTATTGTCTCCACAGTTATTTCTGCAGGGCCAGTCTCGGTGTGACCCAGACCCTCATCCTTCGTCACCATGATTTTCTTAGGCTAAGGCTGTGCACTTGGGTAAAAGAGTACCAAGAGGAGTAGTTTTTCTAGATACCAAGTGCATTCCTCCCTGCCCATTATGTAACAGTGGCTCTATCTCCTGACCATCACCCCGCCAAGGTGGTGGTTTCTCCTATCTGCTGGTCCCTGGACACAAGGAGCCTCACGTGCCCAGGTGGAAGCCATAGCTTCTGGTTCAATGGGCCTCTTGCTGTGTCACCTGGTAGAAAACTCCCCCCTTTGGGGAAGTCTCTGACCCTGAAGAACTCACAGTAGTGGAAGTGGGAGGTACAAAACCCCTAAGTGGGTTGCTGGGAGTGATGAGAAGCAGGGCCACTCCTCGGTTACTGAACTAGTGTCTTCTTCCTACAAGGGACACAACTCCTTAGAAAGGTCGTTGATTTAAAGCACAGACTGCCTTCTGGGAGATGGTATCCCATCTTTACCAGGTTCTCACCTACAGCCTGACTCTTTGGCTGTGCCTTCTGCAGGCCCTTATATTGCTCCACCACACCAGCAGCTTGAGGGGCACTGGTGTGTGATATGTCCAGTGGATCCCACGGTCATGTGGCCACTGCTGCACGTCCTTTGTTGTAAACTGAGTCCCTTGGATGTAACGGTATGGGGGGACCCTGTGCAGATGGATCACCCTGTAAGCTGTGGTGCCAGCTGAGGCTCTGCAGGGAGAGAATCAAACTCATACCCAGAATATGCCTATTCTTGTCAAGATGAAACCTGGCCCTTCGTGTTGGAAGGGGTCCAAAGTAGTCAACTTGTCATCAAGTGGCTAGCTGGTCTCTTTGAGGCCTTATCAGGGACCCAGTTTTAGTCTTAGAATAATAAGGAAGAACATTTTGTATTCTATTACAAGTTAGCCACTAGAGGGATGTTACCTATAAGCTTAAATTATACATAATGGCCCATCTCTGGGAACCCTGCCTCCCAGGTGATGAGCATTAAGCTAAAGTATCTTTGTTTAGCTCACAGGAAACATCCTGACCAGGTCTACCGGTGAATGACTGCAGGGAGGAAGAAATTAACACATCCCCTCCGGAGGCTGACCAGAACTGGAAAGCGTTTGACTTTACTCCCTTCCCCTTTTAGTATCAAAGAAGCCTGAATTCTAACTCAGGCAAGATGGTTCTTTGGGACATGAGTCCGCCACCTTCTCGGTCTGCCGGCTTTCCAAATAAAGTCACTATTCCTTGTCCCAACAACTCAACTCTCAACTTATTGGCCTGTCGTGCAGTGAGCAGTACAAGCAACATCACTGCTTGCAGGTTAGACGTTTAGCTGAAGCAGTGGCTAGATCAGTCTTGGTAGGTGAGTGTACATGCTGTTGGTCCACACATAGCCTCTGTCCCTGCCGCCATGGCTGCTCCATTCATGCGCCCAGTGTGCCAGCGCTAGGGTGGCTGTTGAGAGAAGCTGGCTGGTGTCAGCTGGCGGGTCATTCTGTCCACTTGTTTGTTTGCTGACTCTTCTGTGTGGACGTTTGCTCGTGGATGTTAATATGCAATACAAAGATCCTTGCACTGCATTCATGCATACCTCCATATAGCCACCCACCTGCCTCTACCCCTTGGTCCCCAGTCTTCCAAACCTTCTCCTCCTGGGGCCGCTAATCAGCCAGCCAAACCACTCACCACTGCCCATGAGTCTATATATGCTCTAACTTGGCCAATTATCTCTCTATACAAAGTGGATGATCCAAGAATGGCCTTGGCAATGGATGAGATGACTCAGCAGGAGAGCATAGACGGAAAAGAGGGTTTAGGACCAAATGCCAAGAAAGGTTCAGATCTAATGGGTGGGCAGAGGCAGACAAGTGCACAGTGGAGGCCAAGAAGATGCTTCCAGAGAAGTGGGAGGAAACCCAGGAGATGTGGCCTCATGGAAGTGACAAGAAGAGATCATTATAAGAAGGAGGATGGGCCAAATGCTGGAAGAGGTATGACAGCAAACAAAGGAAGACAATCTGGACACTATAAATATGGCTTGGTTTTTGTAACAGGGAAGGGAGAGCCTGATCTGGACAAGCACAGTTTCAAGGGAGTGGTGGGAGTGGCGACACGATTGAGAGGGTTAAAGGGAGAGCAGAGGGGATGAACGGAGTTGGAGTGTGTAGGCGAGTCTTTGAACAAGGGCTTAGAAGAATAGGAATTTCGTTCTGATGGCACCCAGTTCCTCTGTGAAGATGGAGGTGAGGTTGCCAGAGTAAGTGGAGGAAAAGGTGAGCAATTTGAGGACAGTGGAGAAGGTTCTTGTGTGGAGGAGGGGAGAGCAGCTTAGGAAAATGGGAAGCCTTACTCAAAGCAGCTGAAGGGAATTGTGAATTGGTGGTGGAACCATCTACATCACCATGAGATTGCTTCCAACAGCACTTGGCATCTCCATGAAGGAGGCAGACGGCTGGATTCTGTGGCTTTTCCAGGCAGGTGGCTGAAAGCACAGGGGCCAAGAGAGTAAGGATCAGATTAGACACCTTTCATGGGCTCTGCACAATCCATGACCTTCTCATCCATAAGAACCGTGCCCTCAGCCTCCACAGGGGTTATTTCTGGCATGACTCTGCCCCCATGGCCAGGGGTTGTCATCTGACCCAAGTTCAGCCAATCTCTCTCCCAGGGAGATTCTCATTCTCGGTTTCAACCAACACTACCATGTGCCAGGTCCTGGGGAAATAACAGCAAACATGAGAGACAAGGTTCCTGAACTCAAGGAGTTTATGGTCTAAGAGGAGAGATGGACATTCAACAACTAAACAAACAAAGAAACAAAATAATTAGGGATGTGATAAAGGGGATGAAAGAAGCAAAGTGGCCATTGGGATGGTAAATGATGCTGATGGATGCCTGCCTTTTTGTTTTTTAATTTTTATTTATTTTTTTGGCTTCACTGCAAAGTTTGCAGCATCTTAGTTCCCCGACCAGGGATTGAACCCGGGTCCTTGGCAGGGAAAGCCCAGAGTCCTAACCACTGGACCGCCAGGGAATTCCCAAGATGCCTGCCTTCGACAGAGTGGTCAAGGTCAAACTCTCCGAGCAGGTGGCATGTAAGCTGAGACCTGAAGTGTGAGAAGGACCCAGCCACACAAAGAACTTGGATAGAGGTATTCCCAGCGAAGGGACAAGCAAACCCAGAGCCCAGAGTGAGAAAGAGCTTGGTGTGGTCCCCTAGGAAGTGTCAGAAGACCATGGACACTGGAGCATGCTGAGCAAGTGGGAGACACCCAGAGATGAAGTTGGAGAAAAGAGTAGATGTTGGATCACATAGGACCCTCTAAGTTTTGCTGAAGAACCTGGATTTTATTTGAAGTACAATGAGAAGCCAAGAGGGACATGATCCTGTTTTCTGGGCAATATTTTCTTTTTATATAATTCCAAACAAAATTGCAAGTCTAGTACAAGAAATTCCTATATACCCATTCCTCATATTCACCAATTATTCATATTCTCCTTCTCTGTTGCAGTTATACAGTTGCTGTAAATACTGAATCATTGCTCTTGGGAGAGATACAGGGTTATGTTCCTGCGAGTCTCTGGCAACAGCATTTTCATCAACTGATCAATATGCAACCTTGTTTTGTGTTTCTGTTTAAAGATAACTTATTTAATATATATTGTTGATTCATCAACACCGAGCCCACGGCCAACAGCATGACAGCTCATGCCTGAAGGAAGCTCATGTAACACATGTGATTTCTCCATGAAGCACATCATAGCCTTCTTGTGCTTAGGGGCACCAGACAGCCCTTCAGCACTATGCCTGGGGGCTGGTTTGTTTTGTTTTCTTTTTTAGTTTATTTTTTTTGACTGCGCTGGGTTTTCATTGCTGCCCTCGGGCTTTCCCTAGTTGCGATGAGAGGGGGCTACTCTTCGTTGTGGTGCGAGGGCTTCTCATTGCGGTGGCTTCTCTTGTTGCGGAGCACGGGCTCTAGGCACGTGGGCTCAGTAGTTTTGGCATGCGGGCTCTAAAGCACGGGCTCAGTAGTTGCGGCGCACGGGCTTAGTTTTTCCGCAACATGTAGGATCTTCCCGGACCAGGGCTCGAACCCGTGTCCCCTGCAGTGGCAGGCGGATTCTTAACCACTGTGCTGCCAGGGAAGTCCTTGCCTGGGGGCCGTTTTAAATAGCAAAATCACCAACAAAAAGCACAAAAATGCGAAAACATGGCATTAACTAGACTGTGAAAAGGACATTTATTTACAGTATGAGATGGGGAACAAGAAGGAGGGGCATCACCTAGTTCGACCTCAGCTGGCACCGGGGCCTCTGCAGACTCAACATTCTCACCTCTGTGCACACATGCGTGTCCACAAATGACCACAAAAGCACCCAAGTATCGATTTTAGAGCTACAAATACATTTTTGCTAGGGGGAAATACGGAATCCACGAATAGTGAGGATCGACCACAGGGATGTACTGTTGACCTTTAAAAATAAAATAGCCAGTTATTTTACCAGCAAATGAGTTTATGTGGGAATAGCAGCAGAATTGCAATTCGGGACGTGCAAGCAATGGCAAAGCCGTAGGCAAGTCCAGAGAACAAAGGAGGGGAGCATTACTTTGTAGAGAAAAAGGAGGAAGGTGTCAGGAGCTGCTATGAACAAAAAGTCCATTGGAAGGGAGCAAGAGTCTGGGGTGGTTTCTTTTTTTTCTTTTCTGCTTTATGCTGTATGATTCCATTTATTTAACATTATTGATGTGAAGAAATTACAGAGATGCAGGACAGATTAATTATTTTCAAGGATTAGGGATGGTGGGGAGGGAGAAGATAAGATCTATACCTACACCTCCTCAAGGTAGCATGAAGAACATGTTTTACTTCTGTTTCCTGATTGTAGGGTGTGAATCTACACATGTAGTAACATGACATAGGAGTACACACACAGCCAGGGTGTTTTCTTTTGTTTTTGCGGTACGCGGGCCTCTCACTGTTGTGGCCTCTCCCGTTGCAGAGCACAAGCTCCGGACGCGCAGGCTCAGCGGCCATGGCTCACGGGCCCAGCCGCTCCGCGGCATGTGGGATCCTCCCGGACCGGGGCACGAACCCGCGTCCCCTGCATCGGCAGGCGGACTCTCAACCACTGTGCCACCAGGGAAGTCCCCAGGGTGTTTTCTTATTGGCTGAGTCGCGCGGTGGCATCTCGGTGGCATCTCGTTGGCCGGGCCGTGGTCGGGGGAGAAGGAAACCTTCCTTCCTCCTGCTGGGGTAATAAAGGAAGCTTCTTCCCACCCAGAATTAAGCTGCAGCTGGTGTTCTGTGGGCGAGAGCTCCCCCTTCTGGCTTCCCATCTTGAATGAGGTTTCCTTTATTTATTTTCACAATATGTATACACAAATATTATTTTTTACCTTTTCAGTAGTATGTTGGAAACGTCGTGTCTCTGCGCCCCTGAGTACTTCAGTGTATTTCCAAAATGGCCCTTCTCTTACATAATCACATTACAGTTTTCAAAAGCAAGACATTTACCAGTGGCACTGGGGAGGGGAGGCAGATCAATCAATCAATCAATTAACTATAGTTCAATAAAAAAAAAGAAACTTAGCAGTGATACAATACTATTATTAAATAGTTTTTCCCCCCAGTCCAGCACCAGTCCACGATCACATATTCCATGGCTTTTGCTGTCATGTTGTCATATCTTTTAGTCCCTCAGTCTTTCTTTGCCTTTTGTGATCTTGTTTTGTAGAATATCCTTCAGTTTGGGTTTTCTGATGTTTCCTCATGATTAGATTTAAGTTGTGCATTTTTAAAAAAATAAATTTATTTATTTTATTTATTTTTTTGGCTGTGTTGTGTCTTCGTTGCTGTATGCGGGCTTTTCTCTGGATGCGGCGAGCAGGGGCTACTTTTCATTGTGTTGCACAGGCTTCTCATTGCGGTGGCTTCTCTTGTTGCAGAGCATGGGCTCTAGCCGCGCGGGCTTCAGTAGTTGTGGCACACAGGCTCAGTAGTTGTGGCTCGCGGGCTCTAGAGCACAGGCTCAGTAGTTGTGGCGCACGGGCTTAGTTGCTCTGCGGCATGTGGGATCTTCCCAGACCAGGGCTTGAACCTGTGTCTCCTGCATTGGCGGGTGGATTCTTAACCACTGTTCCACCAGGGAAGTCCCTCATGTAGTTTTAGTTTGCATTTCCCTAGTGACTAATGATGTTGAACCTTTTTTAATGGGCTTATTTGTCATTTTTATATCTTCTTTGTTGAATTGTCCGCCCAAATCTTTTGCCCATTTTTAAATTGGATTGTTTGTTTTCTTATTGTTTAGTTTTGAGGGTTCTTTACATATTCTGAATACAAATCATTTTTCAGGTCGGTTATTTGTACATTTTTCCCAATCTATGTCATATCTCATTCTTTTAACAACATCTTTTGCAGAACAAGTTTTTTATTTTGATGAAGTCCAATTTATCGATTTTTTTCTTTTAAGCATCATGATTTTGGTGTTGTAACTAAGATTCTTTGCCTGACTCAACATCATAAAGGTTTTCTCCCATGTTTTCTTCTAAGAGTTTTATAGTTGTATGTTTTACATTGAACTCTGTGCTCCACATTTTGTTAATTTTTATATAAGGTGTGAGATATAGGTTGAGGATTTTTTTCTTTTCCTCCTCTCTCTGTCTTTTTTTTAATACGGATGTCCAGTTGTTCCAGTGCCATTTGTTGAAAGACTATTCTTTCTTCATTGACTTGCCTTTTCATCTTTGTTAAAAATCTGGGGAGTATGTGTAAGTTTTTCAACTTTGTTCTTTTTCAACTTTGTTTTGCTATTCTAATTCCTTTGTCTTTCCATATAAATTTTAAAATCAGATTTTGATGGTGATCAAATGCAATCTATAGATTAATTTGTAGAGAATTGCCATCTTAACGACATATATATATCAAGCCTTCCAAACCATGAACACAGTATCCGTTATTTAGGTCTTATTTGATTTCTTTCATCAGCATTTTGTAGTTTTCAGCTTATAGATTCTATACATACTTTGTTAGATTTAAACAAATATTTTAAACTTTTGGGGGTTGTTTTAAATGGTGTGAGTTTCACTGCCCTTGTTCGTTACTAGTGATCCCTGAGATCATTAAAAACTTCATGACAGGGCTTCCCTGGTGGCGCAGTGGTTGAGAGTCCACCTGCCGATGCAGGGGACGCGGGTTCATGCTCCGGTCCGGGAAGATCCCATGTGCGGCGGAGCGGCGGGGCCCGTGAGCCATGGCCGCTGAGCCTGCATGTCTGGAGCCTGTGCTCCACAACGGGAGAGGCCACAACAGTGAGAGGCCCGCGTACCGCAAAAAATAAAAATAAAAATAAAGTAAAATAAAATAAACAGGAAAGTATGGCCCATTCACAGGAAAAATTAAAAAATCTTGACTGAATACATCCCTTAGGAAGCCTAGAAATTGCAATTGCCAGTCAAGAACATTAAATCAATTGTCCCAAATATGCTCAATGAGCTGAAGGGAACCATGGACAAAGAACTAAAGGAAATCAGGAGAACAATGTTTGAAGAAAATGAGAATATCAATAAAGAGATAGAAAATATAAACAAGGAGAACTAAACAGAAATTCTGAAGCTGAAAAGTATAATAGTTGAAGTGAAAAATTCACTAGAGTGGCTCTATAGCAGACTTGAGCAGACAGAGAAAAGGATCAGTGAGACAATTTAAATTATCCAGGCAGAAAGAAAAAAGAATGAGTAAAAATGAGCAGAACCTAAAGGATCTGTAGGACACCATCAAACATACTAACATATGCATTATAGGAGTCTGAGAAGGAGAAGAGAGAAAGAGGCAGAAAAAGTATTTGAAAATGAAATGGCTGAAAATGTCCCAAGTCTGTAGAAAGCATGAATATGTGTATCCAAGAAGCTCAACAAATGCCGAGTAGGATAAATCCAAAGAGATCCACACCAAGACATATTACAGTGAAACTGTCAAAATCCAAAGACAAAGAGAGAATTTTGAAAGCAGCAAGAGCAAAGCAAATCATCACATACCAGGGATCCTCAATGAGATTAACACCTGATTTGTCCTCAGAAACCATGGATGCCAGAAGGTAGCGGGATGATACATATAAAGTCCTAAAAGAAAAACAAAAAACACAAAAAACTGTCAACCAAGAATTCTACATCAGCTAAACTGTCCTTCAAGAATGAGGGAGAAATTAAGATATTTCCAGCTAAACAAAAGCTGAGGGAGTTTATTAACAGTAGACCTTCCCTACAAGAAATGCTGAAAGGAGTCCTCCAGGCTGAAATACAGGGATACCAGACTGTAACCCAAAGCTGTAAGGAGAAATAAAGAACACTGGTAAATGTAACTATATAGGTAAATATAGAAGCCAGTATTATTGTACTTTGAACTTGTAACTCACATTTTTTTCTAATGTGATATAAAAGATACATGCATAAAATAACAATTATAAATCTCTGTGAACGGGCAATGTATAAAGATGTAATCTATGACAAGAACAATATAAAGGGGTAAGGGTAGGGATATATAGGAGCAGAGTGTTGGTATATTATTGAAACAAAGTTGATATCATTCAGACTAGGTTGTTATGAGTTTAAGATGCTAACTGTAGCCCCCAAGGTATCCACTAAGAAAATAACTAAAACTATAGAGAAAAGGAAAGAAGAAGGGAATCAAAATGGTTTTCTACAAAAAAAAAATCAAATAAATAACCAAAAAATAGGCAGTAATGGATAAATTGAAGAACAGAAAAAGATAAGAAAACAAATAGCTAAATGGCAAAGTAAATCTTTCCTTATTAGTTATTGCTTTAAATGTAAATGGATTAAACTCTCTAAAAGGCAGAGATTGACATATTGGATTAAAAAAGAACATGATCCATCTCTATACTGTCTATAAGAGACTCATTTCAGATACAAAGACACAGAGGGGTTGAAAGTAAAAGCATGGAAAAAGATATTCCATGAAAATAGTAACCAAAAGAGGGCTGAGAGGGCTCTATAATTTTCAAACAAAATAGACTTTAAGTCAAAGATGACTATAAGCAATAATAAGGATGTTACATATATTGATAAAGATTCAATCCAGCAAGAAAATATAGTAATAATAAACATATACACACCTAGCAAAGGAGCCCCAAAATGTATGAAGCAAAAATTAACAGAATTGAAGGGTGATAGAGATGGTTCTATAATAATATTTGGAGATTTCAATACCTGTCAATAATGGATAGGACAACCCAACAGAAGACCAATATGGAAATAGAAGACTTGAACAATATTATAAACCAATTAGACCTAGCAGACATATACAGAACACTCCATACAACAACACAGAATACATGTTCTTCTCAAGTAGGTATGGAACATTCTCTGGGATAGATTTGTTAGACCACAAAACAAGTCTTAATAAATTGTAAAAGATTGAAATAATATAAAGTATTTCTTCTGATCACAATCGAAAGAAACTAGAATCCAGTAACAGAACGAAAACTGGAAAATGCACAAATATGTGGAAATAAAACAATATGCCCAGAAACAACCAATGGGTTAAAGAAGAAACTACAAAGGAAATTAGAAGATACCTTGAGATGAATGAAAATGAAAACATGGCATGCCAAAACTTATGGGATGCAGCAAAAGCAGTGCTGGTGGGAAATTTATAGCTATAAATGCCTATGTTAAAAAAGAAGGATCTTAAATCAGTAACCTAACTGTATACCTTAAGAACTAGGAAGAGAAGAGCAAACTAAACCCAAAGCTAACAGAAGGAAGAAAAATAATAAACCTTAGAGTGGAGATAATCAAAATAGAGAACAGAAAAACAGTAGGGAAAGTCAATGGAAAGACCAAAAATTGACAAACCTGTAGCTGATTAAGAAAAAAAAAAGGAAGAAGACTCAAATGACTAAAATCAGAAGTGAAAGGACAAATATTGTTTGGTTTTGCTGACATGATTCTACCATAGCTAAAATAGACAGGGCTTCCCTGGTGGCACAGTGGTTAAGAATCCCCCTGCCAATGCAGGGGACATGGGTTCGAGCCCTGGTCCAGGAAGATCCCACATGCCATAGAGCAACTAATCCCTTGTGCCACAGCTACTGAGCCTGCGCTCTAGAGCCTGCGAGCTACAACTACTGAGCCCACGTGCCACAACTACTGGAGCCTGCATGCCTAGAGCCCCTGCTCTGCAACAAGAGAAGCCACTGCAATGAGAAGCCCGTGCACCGCAACGAAGAGTAGCCCCCACTCGCTGCAACTAGAGAAAGCCCACGCACAGCAAAAAAAGACCCAAGGCAGCCCAAAATTAATTAATTAATTTTAAAAAGTTTATAAAAACAAAATAGGCAAATTCATAAAAACAGAAAGTAGAATGGGCTGCCTGGGGCTGGGGGAGGTGGAAATTGAGAGTTAGTGCTAAATGAGAACAGAGGTTCTGTTCAGGATGATGAAAAATGTCTAGAAATAGATAGTGGTGATAGTTACACAACACTGTGGGTGTACCTGATGCCACAGAACTTGAATACTTTAAAACAGTTAGAATGGGGACTTTCCTGGAGGTTCAGTGGTTAGGACTCCTCGATCCCAATGCAGGGGGCCCAGGCTGGATCCCTGGTCAGGGAACTAGATCCTGCATGCCACAACTAAAAAAGATCCTGCATGCCACAATGAAGATCCCACAAGCTACAACTAAGACCCAGTGCAGACAAATAAATAAATAAATTTTAATTAAAAAATAAACACAATAATAGTGGGGATCTTTAACACCTCACTTACACCAATGGACAGATCATCCAAACAGAAAATTAATAAGGAAACACAAGCTTTAAATGACACAACAGACCAGATAGATTTAATTGATATTTATAGGACATTCCAACCAATGGAACATTCTCCAGGATAGATCACGTCTTGGGTCACAAATCAAGCCTCTGTAAATTTAGGAAAACTGAAACCATATCAAGCATCTTTTCTGACCACAACGTTATGAGATTAGAAATCAATTACAGGGAAAAAAACATAAAAAACACAAACACATGGAGGCTAAACAATACGTTACTAAATAACCAAAAGATCACTAAAGAAATCAAAGAGGAAATTAAAAAATACCTAAGAGACAAATGACAATGAAAACACGATGATCCAAAACCTATGCGATGGGGCTTCCCTGGTGGCACAGTGGTTGAAAGTCCGCCTGCTGAAGCAGTGGACACGGGTTCGTGCCCCAGTCCGGGAAGATCCCACATGCTGCGGAGCGGCTGGGCCCGTGAGCCATGGCCACTGGGCCTGCACGTCTGGAGCCTGTGCTCTGCAACAGGAGAGGCCACAACAGTGAGAGGCCCACGTACCGCAAAAAAAAACCCCAAAACCAAAAACAAAACCTATGCGATGCAGCAAAAGCAGTTCTAAGAGGGAAGTTTATAGCAATACAAACCTACCTCAAGAAACAAGAAAAATCTCAAATAAACAATCTAACATTACACCTAAAGGAACTAGAGAAAGAAGAACAAACAAAACCTAAAGTTAGCAGAAGGAAAGAAATCATAAAGATCAGAGCAGAAATAAATGAAATAGAATCAAAGAAAACAATAGCAAAGGTCAATAAAACTAAAAGCTGGTTCTTTGAGAAGATTAACTAAATTGAAAAAGTATTAGCCAGACTTTAAGAAAAAGAGGGAGAGGGCTCAAATCAAAAGTAGAAATGAAAAAGGAGAGTTATAACAGACACCGCAGAAATACAAAGCATCCTAAAGGACTACTACAAGCAACTCTATGCCAATAAGATGGACAACCTGGAAGAAATGGACAAATTCTTAGAAAGGTATAACCTTCCAAGACTGAACCAGGAAGAAATAGAAAATATGAACAGACCAATCACAAGTAATGAAATTGAAACTGTGATTCAAAATCTTCCAACAAACAAAAGTCCAAGACCAGATGGCTTCACAGGTGAATTCTATCTAACATTTAGAGAAGAGCTAACACCCATCCTTCTCAAACTCTTTCAAAAAATTGCAGAGGAAGGAAAACTCCCAAACTCATTCTATGAGGCCACCATCAACCTGATACCAAAAGCAGACAAAGATACTACAAAAAAAGAAAATTACAGACCAATATCACTGATGAATACAGATGCAAAAATCTTCAACAAAATACTAGCAAACAGAATCCAACAACACATTAAAAGGATCGTACACTATGATCAAGTGGGATTTATCCCAGAGATGCAAGGATTCTTCAATATATGCAAATCAATCAGTGTGATACACAATATTAACAAATTGAAGAATAAAAACCATATGATCATCTCAATAGATGTAGAAAAAGCTTTTGACAAAATTCAACACCCATTTATGATAAAAACTCTCCAGAAAGTGGGCATAGAGGGAACCTACCTCAATATAATAAAGGTCACATATGACAAACCCACAACCAACATCATTCTCAATGGTGAAAAACTGAAAGCATTTCCTCTAAGATCAGGAACAAGACAAGGATGTCCACTCTCACCACTATTATTCAACATAGTTTTGGAAGTCCTAGCCATGGCAATCAGAGAAGAAAAAGAAATAAAAGGAATACAATTGGAAAAGAAGTAAAACTGTCACTGTTTGCAGATGACATGATGCTATACATAGAGAATCCTAAAGATGCCACCAGAAAACTACTAGAGCTAATCAATGAATTTGGTAAAGTTTCAGGATACAAAATTAATGCACAGAAATCTCTTGCATTCCTATACACTAATGATGAAAAATCTGAAAGAGAAATTAAGGAAACACTCCCATTCACCATTGCAACAAAAAGAATAAAATACCTAGGAATAAACCTACCTAGGGAGACAAAAGACCTGTATGCAGCAAACTATGACACTGATGAAAGAAATTAAAGATGATACCAAGAGATGGAGAGATATAGCATGTTCTTGGATTGGAAGAATCAATATGTGAAATGACTGTGCTACCCAAAGCAATCTACAGATTCAATGCAATCCCTATCAAATTACCAATGGCATTTTTTACAGAACTAGAACAAAATATCTTAAAATTTGTATGGAGACACAGAAGACCCCGAATAGCCAAAGAGGTCTTGAGGGAAAAAAATGGAGCTGTAGGAATAGACTGCCTGACTTCAGACTATACTACAAAGCTACAGTAATCAAGACAATATGGTACTGGCACAAAAACAGAAATATAGATCAATGGAACAGGATAGAAAGCCCGGAGATAAACCCACACACCTATGGTCAACTAATCTGTGACAAAGGAGGCAAGGACATACAATGAAGAAAAGACAGTCTCTTCAATAAGTGGTGCTGGGAAAACTGGACAGCTACATTAAAAGAATGAAATTAGAACACTTCCTAACACCATACACAAAAATAAACTCAAAATGGATTGGAGACCTAAATGTAAGACCGGGCACTATAAAACTCTTAGAGGAAAACATAGGAAGAACACTCTTGGACATAAATCACAGCAAGATCTTTTTTGATCCACCTCCTAAAGTAATGGAAACAAAAATAAACAAATGGGACCTAATGAAACTTAAAAGCTTTTGCACAGCAAAGGAAACCATAAACAAGATGAAAAGACAACCCTCAGAATGGGAGAAAATATTTGCAAATGAATCATCAGACAAAGGATTAATCTCCAAAATATATAAACAGCTCATGCAGCTCAATATTTAAAAAACAAACAACCCAATCAAAAAATGGACAGAAGACCTAAATAGACATTTCTCCAAATAAGACATACAGATGGCCAAGAGGTACATGAAAAGCTGCTCAACATCACTAATTATTAGAGAAATGCAAATCAAAACTACAATGGGGTATCACCTCACACCAGTCAGAATGGGCATCATCAGAAAATCTACAAACAACAAATGCTGGAGAGGGTGTGGAGAAAAGGGAACCCTCTTGCCCTGTTGGTGGGAATGTAAATTGATACAGCCACTATGGAGAATAGTATGGAGGGTCCTTAAGGAACTAAAAATAGTATTACCATATGACCCAGCAATCCCACTACAGGCATGTATCCAGAGAAAACCATAATCCAAAAAGACATGTGCACCCCAATGTTCATTGCAGCACTACTTACAATAGCCAGGTCATGGAAGCAACCTAAATGCCTATCAACAGATGAATGGGTAAAGAAGTTGTGGTACATATATACAATGGAGTATTACTCAGCCATAAAAAGGAACGAAATTGGGTCATTTGTAGAGACGTGGATGCATCTAGAGACTGTCATACAGAGTGAAGTAAGTCAGAAAGAGAAAAACAAATATCGTATATTAACGCATATATGTGGAACCTAGCAAATGGTACAGATGAACCGGTTTGCAGAGCAGAAATTGAGACACAGATGTAGAGAACAAACGTATGGACACCAAGCGGGGAAAGCGGTGGGGGGTCGGGGGTGGTGGTGTGATGAATTGGGAGATTGGGATTGACGTGTATACACTGATGTTTATAAAATGGATGACTAATAAGACAACAAATAAACATTTTTTAAAAATCATGGAATCAAAAAAAAAAAAAAGAATCCTTCCTGGTCCCCCCTCCACCTCCACCAACTGCCTGGCCCTACGCCGGTCCCCAACCTCTTGTGATGGTTGCCATGGTTGCTGCCCACTTGCTCACCTGCCTGCCTTCCTCCACCCTCCTCCACTGGACTCGGCTGAAACCGCCCTCATGAGGCTACCTGGGACGTCCTGGGACAAGTGGCCACCACTCCTTTGTTCCTTTCTTGTCTGGGTGACAGGGTTGTCCACTCCTTCTCGAAACAGTCTCTTTTCTCGGACTCTCTTGGCGGAAGAAGCCGCGCTTTCTCTCTCCTCCTCCGCGAGGCCAGGTTGGTCTCCTCCATCTCTTCCTCCCCTCCTGCCCCTGGCTGTCTCTGTGCTGATGGCTCCTGATTTTTCTCTCCTTGGGGACCTTCCTGAACTTCAGATTCATATCCTATGTCCTCCTGACACCTAACAGACATCTCAGCCTCAGGACATCCATAGAAGAACTCTATTTCCTGCCCGTTCCTACCCCCAAGTCCTCCCACATCCCCCCATCAGGAGGCAGGGAAGCCTCCATGCAAGAGTGTCGAAACCGGGGTGGCATCCCTGGGTGTGAATCGGGATCTGCCCCCTGCCAGCTGTGTGAAGCGGGGCAGCATCACTAATCCGCCGGGCCTCAGCGTACCCTCTGTGGTGGTGGTGGGGGGAATGGTCAGGAGAGCGCTAATCTCACAGGGTCATAGTCAGGATGAAATGAATTAACGCGTAAGGAGCCATGGTTCACTGCTCCCCACCTTCCAGGAAATGACATCACCAGCATCCCAGGTCATCAAGCCAAAAACACAGGGGTCATCCCGGCTTCTGCTCTGTGCGTGTGGGATGTGTGTAAAGAAACAGTGGCAGTCCTGCTGACTCAGCTTCCAAAACCTGTCTCCAAGTTCATGGACTTCTCTCCATCTGTGAGCACACCCTGGTCCAGGCCATGTCATCACTCCCCCGGGGAGCGGAGCAGCTTCCCAGCCTCCCATACACACTGCCCCCAATCTACCACTCCCCCCACAGGTTGCAACCAGAGCGATCTTTCACTTAAGAGAGTTAAATCAAACTCTACTGTCCTCCTTTCCCTTCTTCTAACATTTTATTATGGAAACTGCCAGACATACATAAACACAGAGGGGGTCGGATGACCTGCGATGAACTTACATGCATCTTCCATATTCAGCAATACGATGATGTGTCTTCCCTCCACACACCCACCAAGCTCCCCTCCTGCACCCCAGACAGCACATCACCTCATCTGTACATACTCCACTCGACAAAGTAAATTTTTTTTTTGGCCACGTAGTTCCCCTACCAGGGAATGAACCCAGGCGGCAGTGAAAGCCCCGTGGCCTAACCTCTGGACCGCCAGGGAATTCCCAGCACGGTAATATCTAACCCCCAAATTGGATGATGTTATTCCTCTGCCCAAACCCCTCCTGGGCCCCTACCTCCTCACCCTGGCCTTGACTCCAACCTGTCCCCTCCCCTCTCCCCCTCGCCCCTCTGTTCCCCGTGTGGGGCTCTGTGTTCATGGTCTCTCTACCTGGAACCCCCATTTCCCTGACTTTGCATGAATGCCTCCCACTGGCCACATGTGGTCTCAGCTCCCCTGTTTGGATTTCTTCCCTAATCACAGTGAGAAGCCAGTGGAGGGATCTAGGCAGGAGGGCATGGTGATCTGGCTTCGGTGTGTGGGACGAGCTATGGGTGGGATGGGGGAGCAGGAAGGCCGGGGTCTGAGATCATTAAATGCGATGAGAGCTATAAGGCAATCAAGCCAAGACATAGCAAGTGCTCAAAAAATACTAGCTATCATCAGTGCCCGTGCTGGATAAGCCTTGGTCCCCTTCTTCTAAAGCAGAGTTGCCGGAATAAAAATCGTGTCCGAGTGTGAATGTGCTTGCCCCAAGCAACCCAGCTGGTGGGGTTCTGGGGCTGTGCGCTCCCTGGACTCCTGGCTTCCTCCGGTGGGGAGACAGTTACAGGCACAAATGACATAATTCCACGGAGAACATTCCTTGCCAACGTAGAGAGACCCGGTCTAGGAGCAGTGAGTGGGTGAGCTCTTCCAGGGTGGGGGGACCGGGAAGGCGCCCCGATGCCAAGAGAGCCGGGCTGGAGGGAGTCCCCCCACCCCGGGCAAAGTTGGGGCGTGGGTGGGGTGGGTGCAGCGGGCTGGAGGGGGACCCAGTGTCTCCAGCCAGGGCCAGCACCCAGGGTGAAGGAGGGAGCCTCGGCCGCCAGGGGGAGCCCGTGGACTTCGCTGGCCTGAGGACGACAGCCTCTGCGAGGTAGCCAATATTGGATTACAGACAGGCAGACCGACCAAGAGTGAATCCTGTCCTGCCACTTGCTGGGAGGGTGACCTTGGGCAAGTGACTTGGCTATCCCGTGCCTCGGTTTCCTCACTGTGAAGGGAAGAAAGCCCCTACTGGAACCAAACCCCGAATCTGGCTCACTTGACCTTGACCTCCTGGCACCTTCCCCTCGGACTCTCATCCGTTGAACAGGGACGCTGCTCCTCCCACGTGCCGGTGTTGCTCTGTGCACTGAACGAGCCACAGCCCCCGTCGCTGGAGCAAAGAGCAGGGGGAAAGAGGCCCTGAGCACCCCCCTGCCAGGGGCCACCCCCTCGCCCCCCAGCATCCCAGGTGGGTCAGGTGCCCCCGCGTGCCTCCTCTTTCCTTCCTCATCGCTTCTCACTCTCGCGCACCACATGGCGAGCGGCGGAGGGGCTGGGGGACAGCTTCACGTCTGAATCCCCAGTTGGTTGGCGAACAGCTAGTGTGGAACGGGCCTGATGAGCTGAGTCTGAATGGGACTTTCCCCCCTGGCCCCTGCAGGCTGGTGGCTTCCAAGGCAGGGGATGGCCTGGGGCTCAGACGTGCAGCTCCCCTAGATTGGTTTATTTTTTATTTTCTGGCCGCACTGCGTGGCATGTGGGATCTTAGTTCCCCAACCAGGATCGAACCCGGGCCCCCCGCATAGGAAGCACGGAGTCTTAACCACTGGACTGCCAGGGAAGTCGAGCCCCTCTAGATCTGGACAGGCCTGCATGGAGGGGCCCTCCGTGCTCCCCATCTCCTATGAGCTTTCTCGAGGCTGGCTCCTCCCCTCAGTCTCCGCTCAGCCAGAACACACTGGAAGGTTTGCCTGGAACGCCTGGTATGGCAGCTTGGTCTTTATCCAGGAAGGTCTGCTGGCAGGGAAAGGTGTGGTCAAGTTTGTATCTTGAGGGGGCCCTGGCTGCAGGGTGGAAGACAGCTGGGTCAGAGCTGGCAGGTGGTGGAGGGGCCGCAGGCAGGACAGCAGGAAGGACTCTGGCCGGGGAGAGGCCCATGCACGGAACTTAGGACGGTCAGTCGGCCTCAAGGATGAAGCCCAGGTCTCCAGCTCCCGTAAGCAGTGACGCCACTGGTGTGAGGAAGAACCCTGAGGGCTGAAGCTGAGCGTGGCCTCACGTGTTACGAATCTGTGGCCCATCATGGAGCCAAAATGACTGTGGATGGTTGGGAATAGGACCGCTAAGGAGGGAGGGGGGTGGTGGAGAGCACAACCAATTCTTGGGAGGAAAGGACTTGGAGTCCTGGCTGGGGCAGAGGGACAGGCAGGCCCCGTGACACTCCACGCCCCCATTCCTTGGAGGTAGGAGTGCCAGGCAGAGGCCCCTGGTCACAGGCTAGGGATGAAAGCCAGCCCTGCGGGTTGCCCCTTGTCCTACACCCCTAGAGAGGAACAAGCCACCCAGTGTTCCATGGCTCATGGGGGTCTAAGGCTCTGTCTCTATTGGGTGAGACCCCACCAGCCAGGGTGTGGAGCCTGCCCTTGACAGGCGGCTGGGGTGATGCTGGCAGAGGAAAAGGGCACCCCCTAAATCCCCCCGATTCTCCACTCTGTGCAGAGCTGCCTGACCTGGGCAGCAGGTGGCCTCTCAGACTCAAGGACAACAGAGCTGCAGCCTGGCCTGGAGCTCAGATCAGTGAGGCTGACACTTTCTCAGCCACAGTCAGCGCCAGCACCTGTGATCACACAGCAGATGGGCCCAGGTGTACGATGGGTCGGCTAGGGCAGGGAGAAACACAGGTGCATAGGCTGCTTGGAGCCTAGCTGTCAGGACACACAGCATAGCTGTTGGGGAGGGAAAGGGGTCTGCTGGGCCCCCTGAACCAACCAGTGAGAAAAGATGGGCTGGGGAAACCCGGGATGGAGCTAGAAAACGGGTGAGGACTGTTCCCATCCCTCCTCCCTACTCTCGTAAGTTATTTCAAATGGTTTGGGAGTTCACTACCATTGTCTTTTATTATGCGCCATTTGAAATCCTTTTTGGAGGAGGCAGAATTTCAATAAGAGGAAGTGGACACGCAGGCCTGGCTCAGGAGATTTCTGTGATGGGGAAACTGGAGTCTCCAGGTAGAACGGTCTCCTCCTCAGGGTTCAGAGTAGTTGAGAAAGCACGAGTCAACTCCCCACCTGGAATCGCTCCAGGCAGCATGCCCCTGGGGGCCGTGACAGACAGACCGTCTCCCCATCGCCCAGGTAAAGCAGCTGAGCCCACAACACGCCACACTTGCTCCGGGTCACACAGCTGGTGGCTGCATACCTGGCCTGGGAACGCAGCCTCACGTGCTGCCTGCCAGCTCTCCTGCCTCCCTCTGGCTGGTAAGCAGATGAAGCTAGAATGCCAAGTGCAGCCCCGGCGGCTGTAAAACAAAATAGTTAAGGAAAGAGCTGGACTCTGGCCCTCAGTGGTAAGTTAGGTCTCCTCTGCCTCAAGGGCCCCGCCTTTAAAATGGGGGTCAGAGCCCTGATCTCCTGGGGCGGGGCGAGGACAAGCACAGTGTGGGCGCTCAGGGCTGTCGCGGGCGTGAGGCCTGGCCCCAGGGCCATCGAGCTGATGAGGGTGGGGCCCTGGGCTCACTCGGGCCTAGCGCGCCCCTGGGTTCCGGGGTGACCTGGAGCGAGGTGCTAGTAATGACTATCCCACGGCACCAGAGTATTGGGTTTCCACTCGGCCAGGGCACACCACGAGCTGTGCGGGGTCACCTAGAGCCTGGTCTGGGCGGGTCCCGCCGACCTGGCCATGTTGTGTAGCTCAGGTGTGGTTTACATGTTGCATTCGGCTCTCGTGCCCAAACGAGGCTTCACGTGTCCGCCACTTCACAGTGCTGAAAAAGGAGGGTTAGAGGAAGGGGCCCCACCTCCACGTGGTGCCAGAGACCCTCAAAGGCTGGGGTTCCTCCCACCCAGGTTGGGGCAGGTTTGGGCCTAAGAGCGAAGCCCAGGAGAGCGGCACAGACACAGCAGATGGCCAGGGCCTCGTGTTACATTCAACGTTTTACAAGAACACACCCTGTCACATGCATCTCGAAAAGGCTCCCCGGCCGCCATGGGGGGGGGGGGGCAGGACACAGCCCACACAAACGGGGAGACAGGGTCTGAGCGGAAAGGGTCATTGCTTTAATTCAGGTCGGGACCCACCCCGGGGCCGCCCACCCCACCCCAAGGCAGAATCCCTGCCTGCTCGTGATCGTTACAAAAATAAATATGAAAAAAGCAGCAACTCTTTAGTGATCGTGGAATTAATCGGACAACGATTAAATGTGTTTAAGCAAATGGCACGTCTCCTAAATTGCACCAAAAGAATCTGGAAGCACTTGGTTTGGCCTCAGAGGCAACATGGAAGGAGGGGAAGGGCCCAGCCCCAGGCCCGGCCGAGCGCCCTCCCCTCACATCTCTGAGTCGGCGTACATGCCGTTGATGAGATAATCCACCTGCGTGTAGTCCTTCCTCTTGTAGCTCTCATAGGCCTGCAGGGCAAACAGAACCAGGACTGTGATGAAGAGGGTGACCCCCAGCAAGAGCACTGCCAGGAGAAAACTTTTGTTCACTGGGGACTGGGCCAGGGGCTTGCTGGAGACCACCAGGTACCGGCCTTGGGTGCTGAGCTGGCATGAGTCTGTGGCTGGCACCTTGGAGTCCCCTGAGCTCCCAGGGGTCGGCCCCATGGAAGCAGTACCAGGCGCGGCTTCAGGCTCGCCCTGCTCCGGCGTCTGAGTGGTGCCTGGCCCCGCGGCCCCCGGCATGGATGTGACGGGGCTGGGCCGTGTTGGGGGGGCCAGGCTGGAGTGAGGGGCTGGCGCTGTGCTGGCAGCCGGCTGGGGGGCCTTGGTCGTGGTCCCCACTGTCATGGATGCGGAAGCCGAAGAGGGGGAGGTGGGTTCTGGGGTTGTGTTGAGGAGGGTGGGCGCAGGCCTACTTGCTGCGTCAGCCGCAGTCCGGGCCGTCGGCGCCTGGACGGTGGGGCCCTGTGTGGACGCGTTAAGTGTATGGGGACTCAGGGGCACTGTGGGGCTGGCTGTGGCATGGCCAGGGGTGTGCCCGGGACGACCGTGCGAGCCCAAGGGGCCGCTTACACTTGCCAGGGCCGCAGCAGCTATGGGAGCACCCGTGGCCGGCGTGGGTGTTGTGTGCGTCGCTGGCCCAGACAACGTGCCGCTGCCAGGCGCCCGCGTGTGGGGTGAGGACAGGGTCTGCCAGTCAGATGCCGGGACAGGCGGCGTGGGCACCCCGGAGGTGGCTCCGTCAGGGGTCCCTTCTGCCGTTGCTGACGTGCCTGCCTCTGTCCTGTGCCTTGTCCCTGCTGTGACCGCAGGAGAGGGGGGGTCGCCTCCCCAAGTCCCCCTGGTCAACATGATGGGAGAAGGTGTCACCGAGGTCATTCTTGCAGACGTTTCATTCAAGACTCTTGTAATGGTTTCCACGGATGAGTTTTGTTCTGAATTCTCCAGCGTCTTGTTGAGGACTGAGTACCATTAGGGTCAGAAAAGGGAGGAAAAGATATGATCACCTTCAACCCTGTGCAGGTGGATCATTCAAAGACTGTCTTAATTTCCGGCCCGTGGGGCTGGCCAGGGAGGCTGTGTGGTGCCTTGCTTCTTAGCCCGGCAAACACGTTTCCCTCTCATCTCCTCCCTGCACACATCTGGCCTGCAGCCCATCACAGAGGCGCTCAGCACTTTGATTTAAAATCTCCTTTGTGCTCTCTGAACCCCAAGCCCATGAAAGGCTTCAGAGCTTCATTTTTTTTTTTTTTTTTTTGCGGTACGCGGGCCTCTCACTGCTGTGGCCCCTCCCGCTGCGGAGCACAGACTCTGGACGCGCAGGCTCAGCGGCCATGGCTCACGGGCCCAGCCTCTCTGCGGCACGTGAGATCCTCCAGGACCGGGGCACGAACCCGCGTCCCCTGTATCTGCAAGCGGACTCAACCACTGCGCCACCAGGGAAGCCCCCAGAGCTTCATTTTTTGATCCAGTTCTCAAAATATCATACTCTCTCGCATTACAGGTGTGATTCGCCATTAAAAAAACCTATCCAACACACACCCAGGTTTACACAGCAGATAAACCGTTGCCCAGATATTCACACCATGCAAGAATTCTTGGCTTTATGATCGGATTCAAAGCAGGATTCCTGGAGAAGAATAGTGTCTGGCACAGAGGAGAAGCGCAACTAAATATGTGATGTGTAGATCGACAAACTCCCCAATAAAGACTAGGTTTATGGAAGGAATGAAATTTTGCAAGGCCAAGTAAGTCACCCTCTCAAGGCTCAGAGGCCAGGTCCCATGTTGGCCCAACAGGCCTTCGCCGCCCAGCCCCCAGGAACCCCGGGGCCCCTGCAGGCCCGTCCAGCAGTCACATGGCTTTCTCACTTACGTGGATGCTGGGCTGTCAGGTGGCTTTCAGATAAGGACCAAGAGGAAACCCAGATGAGCACGAGGGCTGTCCACATCTTGCAGGTGAGCTGGCAGCAAGGCTGGGCGGTGCCCGAGGCTCCCAGCCTGCCGTTCCTCAGGCTGCTAACAGTTCCCTGCTGCTTGGCTGAGGAACCTAAGGTCAAGAAGGAAGGCATCTGGTCAGTGACGCACGGGGCACAGGCCTGGCAACGCGCCGGCTGTGGAGTGCTCCGAGAGGTCCCAGGGTGCAAACCCAGCCAGATGTTTCCCCTGGGGCCTGGCATTCAGGAAGAGCATTCAGGAACAGTGTCTCAGCCATGTGTTCAGGGATCCGCCCAGTGCCTGCTCTGACGGGTTTATAGCACTTCTTAACCCAGTCTCACTATGTGTCTTACTATCCCAGCTCAGAGTTCAGAGTATGAAAGAGCAGCAGAGAGGGGGGCCAAGACTTCCTCCTCAACTTCTCTGTGGCCTCTGCAGGGCCCAGAGCACTTCTCTGCACCCGTGACAGCTGACCACATGGAGAGATTCCACTTAGCCAGCCATCCACCACCCATCACCCATCCACTGCCCATCACCCACCCATCCATCCATTCACCCATCCATCACCCATCACCCATCCACCCATCATCCACCCATCCACCATCCACCCATGACCCACCCACTGCCCATCACCCATCCACCCATCACTCATCCATTCATCCATCCACCCAACACCCACCCATCCATCCATCCACCCATCTCCCACCCATCCACCCATCCATCCACCACCCATCCCCGTCACCCGTCCATCCATCCATCCACCCATCACCCACCTATCCATCCATCCATCCATCCATCCACCACCCATCATCCATTCATCCACCCATCACCCATCCACTCATCACCCATCCACCACCCATCACCCATCCACCGCCCATCACCCATCCACCCATCACCCATCCCTTCGTCCAATACTCCCCGAGTGCCTGCTCATGCGCCAGGCAGTACACTCAGGACAGAAAGATGAGAGCCGCACAGCCCCCTCCTCCAGGGAGCCTGCCTCCAACGGGAGACACAGAAGAGAGGTCAGTGCAGGCTGGTGCCAGCGTAGAGGGACTAAGTCGGGAAACAGGGAGGAGATGGCACCTGGGAGGCTGCAAAGGGTCAGGTGGAGGCTGGTCCTCTGTGCAGAGGCCCCAGAGGTGGGTGGGACGGGACAGGGTGCTGCAGGACCCACGAGGCACGGAATTCAGCTGGTGGGGGGTGGAGGCGGGGGCCAGGGAAGGTAACCTGGCTAGTAACACCTGGGCCACGTTCTGAAAGACAGTTGGGATCCACCTGGTGGGAAAGGGGTGGGGGGCAAGTGGCAGGAGCAGCAGGTGACGACAGCAGGGCCAGAGGCCTGGGGACAGCGCAGTGAGACCTGGGCTTAAACAAGAGAGAGAGAGAGGCCACCACGGGGCAGTTTGGATTTCGGTGTGGGGGGAGGCGAGCCCGTGCAGGCCCGAGGCAGGGGTATGACAAGTGAGGCGTTCCAGCAAGGGGCAGCTGGGGTGGCGATGCAGGGGGCAAGGCCTGAGAAGGCTGAGAGACTCAGTAAGGGGGTTCCACAGCAGGGGACAGAGGGTGGGCTAAGTGGACCTGGTCGCAGAAGCCCTGGTCTCTGAGGGTTATGGTGCAACTGCAGAAACTTACAGAGACGCCACGGCAGCTGAGCCTCAACAGGATTGGCTTCCCGAGCACACAGCGGGGTCTCCCCACTCACCCCAGGTCTCTCCCACGTGCTGGCAGGCTCAGGTCCCTCACCACAGGGGAACCGAGGGGGCAGGTGGCCTCAAGTGCCCCATCACTTCATGCCCTGCCGGTCCTGGGTGCGCCCTGATCCTGTTCTCAGCCCTACCCAACTGCCGGAGTCCCACGTGGCCACCTGCGAGGCCCAGGTCCCCTTGGACAACAGCCCAGTCACGTGCAACGAGGGCTAGTCCTGAGACTCAAACTTGACGTGGGCACAGGGCAAGCAGAGCACAGTCTGCTGGGAGCCTGAGGCCTGGCGACTCCTGGGGGGTGCCTCCACAATCAGTCCTGCCCGAAGATGCCCTAGGCCCTCGGCCTTTCCCCTGGCCCTCATGGCGAAGCTCTTGGGTTCCACAGAATGTCTTGGAAGGGAGCCTTCAGGTCACCCTGAACGAAACGTCCTGACGGACTCCTCGCCTTGGCACGGATGCTAACTGCTGCTCTCCACGGCCCTGTGGCCAGGCTGCCCTCCCGCGGAGCAGGGCAGGCTCACTGGCTTCCCAGCAGCCCCAAGGGTCACCTTCAAGCGTCCCCATCCTGGGCCTGCTCCATCTGCCATGCCACAGCTGCCAGAAAGATCTTTGTAACCCACAAAGCTGACGCTGCCTCCAATGCTTAAACCCCCTGCTCTCCCAGGATAACTCCTAAGCTCCTTAACATGGCGAGGCCGCCTTCAAAGTCTGACCCGCGGCCTCTCCCGTGAGCCCACCCTCGCCAGACACGTGAAATACCGGCAGTTCCTGGCCCAGCCCGGCCCCCTCGAGGAGCACTTCCAGCCCTGCTGGCGGCCACGCAAAAGCAGTCCCCGTGCAGCATAAAGGGGCATCTAGAGGTGGCTTTCTTTCTCCTGTGAGCAGCGGGGGCTCTTGCAAAGTGGCCCCATGACTGGAAAAACCCTTTTGAGCACAAACTCTGCTGGAAGGCTGGGCACTCCCCTCCCCCATGCTTCTAATCCCTTCGTGAGAGTCACTAACTTTAGTTTAGCTTCATGGCGCACTCTCCCGCCAAAACTGTCCATAAGAGCTCCTGGTGTCTTACAGGTTTAAAAAGGTTCCCCAGCCCTACAAACCACAGATTTGCATCTGTTTCCTCCAGAGCAAAAGGCATTCTTTGTTCTGACTGAAACAGAGGGGGTGGGGTGGGGAGAGAAGAAACAGACCAATGTCATGAGGGGGAAGGACTGAACCAGGGAGGTTTCAGGCACAGAGAGCTCCCACTCCCCCCACATTAGCTGAAGTAAATGCAGCTGGGCTCTCCGTAAATAAGTGTATTTAAACGACTCTCTCTTTGGCCAATCAC
This sequence comes from Monodon monoceros, assembly GCF_005190385.1. Classification (NCBI taxonomy): domain Eukaryota; kingdom Metazoa; phylum Chordata; class Mammalia; order Artiodactyla; family Monodontidae; genus Monodon; species Monodon monoceros. Next base: position 102,587,900 of record NW_021703784.1, read on the forward strand.
GTCCACTGAATGCATTAAAAATGCCACCACTGAGCCCAACATGCTCCCCAAGTCTGAGCCCTGGATCTGACAGGGGCTTCCTGAATGCTCCCCAGGCTTTCCACTGCCACCTCACTACAAATCTCCGGAGCAGAGTCAGGAAACTTTTTCCTATAGACAGCTAGAGAGCAGACATTTTAGATTTTTGTGGGCCATACGGTCTGTCTTAGCTACTCAAGTCTGCAAAAGCAGTCATGGACCATAGGTATGTGATGGGTGTGGCCGGGTCCCGATAAAACTTTATTTACAAAAACAGGCAGCGGGCACAGACGTGGCCCACAGGCCACAGTTTGCCACCCCCGCCTCTGGCGCTTCAGAGCTGATGCTCCAGCTAAGGCAGGAGGAACTGATTCAAGGGCCTGAATGGGTTTCTGCCTTCCCGTCCAGTCCCTCATCCTGGAACAGACACGGGCCGTCCCATTTTTGGTCCAGGGACAGACTCTAGTTAGTCTCCTCCCAGGGCCCCTTCTGCTAGGAGGCGCCCCCTCCGCACCCCGCATCAGTGAGATGCAGCACCCCTGCCCGTGCAGTGAGGGGCTCCCATAGTATCGTGGTCTCATGACACGAGGCCCAGAGAGAACCTCACAGAAACAGAAGACGGCCCAGAGGACCACACGGTTCCCATGCCTGCCTGGGGACCCCCCACCAGGGCCACCCAAGAAGGCAGAAGCTCTGACGGCGAAATGCCACAGACCGGGCCTCCTGCACACTGGACGGCTTGGCCCTCTGAGGTTCACTGTCTTTCCTTTGCCCACCCTGTCCCTGCAAAGCCCCCTCGGGGCCCTTTTCGGGCTCACTGTCCTGTCACTGAGCAGGTGGCCCTGCCTGCAGGGCTTTGGACACTCACGACAGGCAGCTGCTCGGGGCGTGTGCCCAGGCTGGGCCATCTTCCTCGGGGGGCTGAGGGCTTGACACTGTGCGCTTGTCGGGCGAGGTTTGGCTCTGCAGGAGGCGAGGACGGCTTTGAAGGGCACTCCCAGGCCATGGCACGCTTTGTGGCACACGTGGGATCCAGGCAGATGCTCCACTCTGGTAGAAGATGCATCTACGGTTTGAAAAAGAATAAACGCTCCTTAGAAAAAGCACGGGGGGGTTAAATCCAGCGAGGAGGGAGGCATTTTTCTAGTGTAAACTCAGGAGGAGATGAAAGAAACTCAGCACCTCCTAGAGTTACAGATATGTGTAGGTGGTGATGCCTGAGAACCACCACGGACGGGCCTGCTCTCTATCACACACGCATATGTGCATAGGTACACGTGCGTATGCATGCGGTCACACGGCGCACACACGCACTCGTATCCATGTGCACATGGCAACACCTGCGTGCACACTGCCATGTGTGTACACGTGCAATCATACACATGCACGTGTGCAATCACACACAGTTACATACATGAGGTGAGCGTGTGCATGGAGCATCTCTCTAAAGCTATCTCAGGAAACTCCACTGGTCGCGCTCAGGAGACCTCTGCTGGATACCATCACTGTCTCTTCCCTCAGCCAGTGGGGCTGGTGATCACTCCCACAGAGACAGGAATTGGCCGCTGTGCGGAGTCAAGAACAGGCCCTCGTGCTGTCACTTCATCTCTCTGGTATGGTCCTGACTCTGCTTTCCAACAGCGTATTCTAAATGTCAAGATTCCCACGTGGGGGCCTGTGCTAATCTAAGTTGACTCACAACGGACAAAGCATTAACAAGACTCAGAATCATAGTCTCCCCTGAAAAGGCTTTAGTGAGCCTTAAATGAGGGTCTGGCCAGTTATCCTCATGATCTGGTGCAGAGTGACTGGGCAGATCAAGGTCTCAGAAAGAAGAGACCCCTGTGCAGGAAGGGAATAAGCAAGAAGGACTAAGTGTTGAGTAGGAGAGCAGGGCAGGTGGAAAGACAGGAGGTTAGGCTGCTGCTGGGAGTTCTCATTTTCAGGGGTCAGCCCCTCACAAGTTCTGCAGGGAAGGGGCAGCACCCCACTAGCCAGGCAACCCTATATTAGAAAGGCACTCTCAGAATGTGGCTCTGGGTGCCAACTTCATGACCTTCTCTGGTCCATGACTTTGTGCTACCTCTCAACATCTCCCATTTCCAATTTCTTATGTTCCCAACCTTGGCTTGACTTTTAACTTTTATGAAACCGTTTGTTATATGCAGGGTGCTGTGTGCAAGTTACCTGATATCAGACTCCAAATTGCTTAATTCCTTTTTCTGGATTACAATTCTCCAAATTGCTTAATTCCTTTTTCCTGGGCTCAACACAAGTGTTGCCCGCCACATTCCATCACACTAGTAACTTATTTATCAGCGGCAACGTGGTCCCAGTCCCTACACCAAGCTGGAGAAACTATACATACCGAGGGACAGGAGTTGCGGAAGCAAGTACAGGGCAAACCACAGATACCTGCCCTGACACGTCACCTGGCTGAACTTTGGTATCGTGACACAGACTTGTGGGTTTGTGTATACAGACATTGTCCTGTGGTCCAAAGGAAGTGTCTCTGTGGCAGATGGGAACCCAGAGCACTGGAGAGCGTCTTAACCACATCGCTTCCTTCCAGGTTTTTGGAATTTTTGGTATCAGGCTAAACGCTGATCAAGAGGCTAGCTTTTGCTGGCAGTCTGGGTAGATTTGACATTCCTTTGTCCATTAGGCAAGTCTGGCATGTAAGCTGAACATCTGTATTGAAATTTTAGAGATGCTTCCTCCAGGGAGAAAAAAAAAAAAACAACATTATTAAAGGCAGATTTCTAAGTAGATATTTATGTCTTATGGCAAACCATGGATTCCTCATACTAGCCTAACAGCTAATTCCACACACTAACTAGCCACCCAGACTCACCTGGAGGAGGCGAGCAGGTAAATGTAAATGCACAACACCCTCCCAGGTAGGGTGGGCTTGGGGGAGGCCTGGGTCGCCTAAAGAGCCAACTCTTTCTTTGAGGGTAACCCTTCCTGGGGCCCAGCCTTGGCCGGGCAGGACCCTTTAGCTCCCCACCCATCCGGGAGTGTCCCAACTTCCCTCTCCTCCGCTCCCAAACTGGAGCGACCCGGGTCTCTTCTCTGGTTTGGGATCCCCTTAAGCCCTCCTCCTGTCTCCTGCCTCTTGGGCTCCCATCCATGCTCCTTCCGAGTCTGGGCCCCCAACTGACTCCTTCGGTTCTTTCCTCTCCTCCAATTCCTCACCTCCAGTCGTCACCAGCTTGCATTCTATGTCCCCATTCATCTTTTCTCTTGTCCCGCTCCTCTGCCTCTCGTGGCCCCATGCCCCCTCCTCTGCCTCTCGTGCTCCCATGCACCCCTCCTCCTGTCCCCACCTCCCTCTAGAGCTCAGCCCCAAGCCGGCTCAGGCAGCCTTGACAACAGCTCCGCGGACAACAGCGAGGGCCCCTTACCCGGGCGTGGCAGGCCTGCGGCGGCCCGGAGGCCCTCGGGCGGCGGGGAAGCGGCCGCCGTCCGGCGTGCGGACGTGGCGGGCACCGGAGCAGCGCGACCGCAAACCAAGACTGCTCAGGGCAGCCGCCCCAGCTCTGGCCCCGCCAGGACCGCCCCGGAGGTGACGTCACGGGAGGGCGGGTCCTGGAGGGCGGGGCAGCGTCGGCCGAAGCCGGGAGCCGCCCAGCGGCTCCAGGCGCTGCAGGAGGCGAGCCGGAAGCGAGGGGCGTGGCTGTACCCAGGGCCCCGCCCACCGCGGAGCGGTCCAGCTACGTCTGGAGAGCGGCTGGGAGCGGCTATTTCGGGCAGGTCTCTGCCGGAAGTGGTGGTTCCTGGTGCTCGTCTCACAGTCTGTGGACACTGCCCTGTAGCGACCGAGGTACCGGGGCTGGGTGATCTCAGACCTACCCCGACGGCGTGACCCTGCCACATGCCCTCCCTCATCCCTCCGACTTTATCCAGCCGGGGGGCGGGGGGGCCTGCGCTGGGAGTAAGCCATAGTCGGGATGGCCGCCAGCGTGTTTTGAGTGCTTACTCGTGCCAAGACCTGGGCTTGGTTGGGTGATTTAACTCTGCAATAGCACTGTGACGCGCTTCGCACCCGTTTTACAGATGATGAAACTGAGGCTCACAGAATGTTTCTTAATTGTGAGATGTGAATAACAGTGGGGCAAAACGGAGTATAGAGGAAAGCGAATGGGACTTGACCTTCATTAGGTATAGGCTTTGGGGGCCTTCCCTGGTGGTCCAGTGGTTAAGAATCTGCCTTCCAATGCAGGGGAACTCGGGTTCGTCCGTGGTGGGGGAACTAAGATCCCACATGCCGCAGGGCAACAAAGCTGGCAGGCTCTAGAGTCGGAGCGCCACAACTAGAGAGAAGATGGCGCGCTGCAACGAAGGATTCCTCATGCCACAAGGAAGATCCCAGATACCGCAACCTGACGCAGCCAAATAAATAAATAAATATTTAAAAAAAAAGAAAGCGTGTATTAAAAAGCAACAACAACAAAAAAGAAATAGGCTTTGAGGGGAGGGAGGGGGATGGACTGGGAGTTTGGTGGATGCAAACTATTACATTTAGAATGGATAAACAACAAGGTCCTACTGTAAGCACAGGGAACTGTTCCAGTCTCCTGGGATAAACCATAATGGAAAAGAATATTTTAAAAAGTATATATATGTATAACTGAGTCACTTCCCTGTACAGCAGAGATTGGCACGTTGTAAATCAACTATACTTCAATTTAAAATATCAATAAAAAAAGAAAAAAAAGAAATAGGCTTTGTAAGTTACTAGTTTTGTGACCGTATCCCAGTCTGTGTAAGACCTTCTCAAGTTCCCCCAAATCCGAACCAAAGCCTGTCTGTGAAAGACAATCTCAATGGGAATAAACCAAAAGGCTTTATTTTCAGACAGTTTTATAACGTGTCTTGGGTTATCAATGGAAAAAAAAAAAAGTTGCCTGCTCCATCATAAACAAAGAAGGTTGTAGTCATCAAGCCATCACATTACAGCTCTCCAGTGAGGAGCCCTGAGGGAACTCAGGATAGAAACTGGGTCCACCCCCCAACCCCGAACCCCCTCCCACCCCTCCACCCCCTGCAATATAGCAGTCTGCCACTGCAACCACCCCAGACAGTGTGCCCTGAGGGGACTCGGTTGAGATAGCACAAGATACTGGCCCCAGATAGCTAAGGTGCATATCAAAGGAATGATTTCAGTAAGCCTGGACTCTTGCATCTTCCCATATATAGAAAAGCGCTAAATTCCTTAACTTGAGATATCTGGTTTTCTTTAATTAACAGTAATCTTTTGATGTTCTGACTCCCTGGTCTTTGTTGCTAAAACTCCTAATGTATCCTGGCTCTTCCCTTACCTCTTCGGAGCAGCCTCTCAGAGTTATCTGAGATGCTGTGTCCCGGGCTTAAGTCCTCAGTTTTATCTGCCAAATAAAACATAATTCTCAACTTTTAGGTTGTGTGTTTTTTTATGTCAACAGGGTCCTGGGCTAAGAAACTAAACCAGACACAGAAAACTGCAGGTGTGCGAAGACAGGGTCAGATAGCCAGCTCTGAGCCCTGGGAGCACCTGAAACTCCATTTAAAACTGTCACCACCCAGTACCTCATGGTTTCAGGTTGTGCAGGTGAACTTACCCTGCAAAGACAGGTTTGCTGAGATGCAGGCCAGGTAGGAGGGTTTGTGAAGACAAGATCCTTTTTTTTAAAAAAAAAAAAAATTTATTTATTTGGCTGCTCCGGGTCTTAGGCACGCAGGATCTTTAGTTGCGTCATTCGGACTCCCAGTTGCGGCATGCAGGATCCAGTTCCCTCACCAGGGATTGAACCCTGGCCCCCCCGCATTGGGAGTGTGGAGTCTTAACCGCTGGTCCACCAGGGAAGTCCCAAGACAAGATCCTTTGCTTTAAGTTTCCCAAGTAGCTCAGGTCTAACATGAAAAATGCAGCACCTCTGTTCAATTCACAAGTGAAAATACACCTAAACAGCCAGTTGCAGCTCTGTGCTTGCCTTCCTTAAAGTCAGCCTCTGTGATCCTGTGTTTTTATTTCCTCTTTAGTAAAAATCAGAAAAATTTTTCCCGCTAGGGCTGAAATTACAAAGATAAGATGCAGCCCAGCTTCTCAAGGAGCTCATAGTCTAGAGCAGGGGTGTGCCGACCCTCTGTCTGCTCTTGTAGTAAAGCTTTATTGTAATACAGCTACGCCTCTGTTGTGTATTATCTGGCTGCTTTTGCACTGCAACGGCAGAGTTGAGTCGTTGCAGCAGACACTGTGTGGCCCACAAAAACCTGAAATATTTACTGCCTGGTCCTCTAGAGAAAATGCTTGCAAGCCCCCAGTCTAGGGGGTTGCTAGAAAATGGATTTCAGAGAACAATGGAACTATCTGGCTGAGATGGTCCAGAATACAGGGAAACTCATTCTCTCATAGGAGAATCTGGCAACTTTCAGTGGATTGGGGTCACCTGGCACCTAGCGTCCACTGAGCACATCTCTGGGAACCGCGTAGCTGCGTGTGTGGAGTATTATATGGACGAAAGCAGGCCTGCTGGGCTTCTTCTGATGGCAGCGGATGAATTAAAGACAGAGAAGGATACACTTAAATCCTCAAGCTGTGTCTCAGGACACAGATGCTCTCGGGTGCTTTCTATGCAGAAATAGCTAAATAACAAATCAGCTTGGTCCTCTTAGTTGTTGATTTATAATCTCATTTGAATGTAAGGCCATGCTAGATCCCCCATGTAAAAGGACTCTGGAGTAACACTGCCAGGCTTCAAACCCTGGCTCCTTCACTTTTAGCTGAGTGACAGTGGGCAAGAGGCTTAGCCACTCTGTGCCTCAGTTTATCCTACAGTCAATTCTCATGACTCGTGGTTGTTATGTTTAATAAAGTCGCCGTGAACGCTGACTTAGTGAATAGTGAACCATTGCTCCTAGGGAAGAAAAGACCAATACTTGCCCTCACGCTCTACCCTTTACGGTCATTATTTATTTATTTATTTTTGGCTGCGTCAGGTCTTCGTTGCTGCACACGGGCTTTCTCTAGTTGCGGAGAATGGGGGCTACTCTTCGTTGCGATGCATAGGCCTCTCATTGCGGTGGCTTCTCTTGTTGCGGAGCACGGGCTCCAGGCTTGTGGGCTTCAGTAGTTGTGGCACGTGGGCTCAGTAGTTCTGACACGCGGGCTTAGTTGCTCCGTGGCATATGGGATCTTCCCAGACCAGGGCTCGAACCCATGTCCCCTGTGTTGGCAGGCGGATTCTTAACCATTGCACCACCAGGGAAGCCCCGGTCATTATTTATTCATCAACAGTTCATTTTTACATCCTGAACACAAAACTAAGGACATTGAAATTATGAGAATTTTTAGAATAAAAATGGATAATTGATGAGGACAGGAATATAATTATATACACATTGGATTGATCCTCCTGACCTGTCACTTATAATGTGCAGAAATATGAATTTGCCTTTCAGATATTTACTATGGATAGCTGGGGAAAAAAAATCTTAGAGATTATGAAGCCAGGCTACTATGGATTTACACTGATGTTTTTTTTTTCTTTCAGTTTTTTGTTTTTGTTGTTTTTTGTTTTTGCAGTACGCGGGCCTGTCACTGTTGTGTCCTCTCCCACTGCGGAGCACAGGCTCCGGACGCGCAGGCTCAGCGGCCATGGCTCACGGGCCCAGCCGCTCCGCGGCATGTGGGATCTTCCCGGACCGGGGCACCAACCCGTGTCCCCTGCATCGGCAGGCGGACTCTCAACCGCTGCGCCACCAGGGAAGCCCTCTTTCAGTTTTTTAAAAAGCACATTTTAAATTTCAACACACGTTTAGTTAATTTAGTAGAATTATTCAAAGGTATTTTGTGTACTTTAAAAATCTTTTTATTGAGGATTATTATATGCACAGAAAAGTGTTCATACAGATTCATAGCTTGATGAACTTTCACCAGCTGAACCCCCTGTGTAATCAGCCAGATAAGAAAGGGCAGCACTAGGACCGCCTTGTCCTCCTTCCCGGCCCCAAACAAAAATACCAAGTATCTACGAAGATGCAGAGCAGTTTGGATTCTTACACGTTGCTGATGGGAATGCAAAATGGTAGAGCCGTTTTGGAAAACAGTTTGACAGTCTCTTATAAAGTTAAATATACACTTGTTATATGACACAGCAATCCCACTCCTAGGTATTCACCCAAGGGAAATGAAAACGTGTTCATACAAAGACCTGTATGAAAACGTCTGTAGCAACTTTATTCATAATTGCCAAGGGCTGGAAGCACCCAAATGAATCAGTGGGTGAATGGATATATAAATTGTGTTATATCTATACTTAACTATAAAAAAGCACGAATTACTGATACATTCACCAACACCGATGAATCACAAAAGCATTATGCTAAGAGAAAGAAGCCACACAGAAGAGACATATGCTACTACGGCCGGCCCAGCTTGTCCCAGTGCCCTCAGTCTCCAACTGACTCTGTGGGCTGGTCTTAAAGCAAATCCTGTTCGGTGGGCTGCCAGGCAATTTTTTAGCTAACTGTAATGATAAGAAGGGAGTATTAATCTATTCTGAATCTTATCTAGTTGAATGCATGTTAAAAAACAAACAAACAAACACAAAAACAAAGCTTGCTCAATCTACCTGCAGTGACTGAAGCAGAACCATCACATGCAAAATCCAAAGGAATGGAAAAGGATTTTACGGCTTGTATCACTAATGCACCGTTGTAATGTATGCAAAGTCTTAAAGTTATAAGTGGTAAAGTGAATTTCTTCACAGAGCATCTGAAAAAAAAAAAAACCAGAGAGACATATGATTTCATTTATAGGATACTCATGAAAAGACAAAAGTATGGAGACAGAAATCCGTGGTCACCAGGGAACGGGATGAGGAAAGAGGGATTGGCTCAGTGTTGCCAGATAAAATACAGGTTGCTCAGCTAAACTTGCTAAATCTGGCCGCCCCAACAAAAGGGCATTAGGGAAATTTTTGATGGAAATATTCTATTATATATCTTGCTTATGGTTATGGTTACACAACCGTATACATTTGTCATAACTCATGAAAGTGTGAATTTTACTGAATGTAAATTCTGCCTAAATGAGTTTAACTAAAAAACAAAACACTGCTGTAAAGAAAGGCAAAAGTGAAAATAGGATTGTGATGGTGGTTACATGAGTGTGTGCGTGTGTTTGTGTGTAAGTGGAATCAAGCACTTAAAATGAATGCATTTTGTTGTATGTAAATTATACCCCCAATAAAATTTATTTTTTACAAAGTTTTACTGGAGGTAAAGAGACTCACTTACTAATTATACAAAATCAAAGACTGGAGGTAAAGAGACTCACTTACTAATTATACAAAACCAAAGACACCAGGAAGATGTATAATTCTAACTATTCTAAATTGGAATGCACCCAATAACAAGACCTCAAAATTCATAAAGCAAAGTTGGCAGAGAAGAAATGGAAAAATCCCCAACGTAGGGAGAGATTTTCATATGCTTCTTTTAGTAATGTATAGAACAAGCAGACGCCCCCCCCCCAAAAAAAACCAAAACAAAACAGTAAGATTATTAAAGACTTGAATGACATTACTAACAAATCCTGGCCTCATGAACATACATAGATTGCTCCATCTAATAACTGGATGATTGATAGCTTTATTGGATGTCCTGGGGAAAAGGATTAAGAATATGCTTATCGAATCTGCAGATAAAACTGGAGTTTCAACCTTCAGCCCTTGGCTTGGCCACACAGGGTCACCTTATCCAGGGTTCTGTGGAGGGTGGCAGCACAGAGAAATATCTGATGGCAAACCCTGGGGGCCCCAGGCAGCAAATACAGCTCTGAGTAAATGTGAGGGGCTCTCACATGGCATGTCTTTCAGCAGCAACTGCAGAGCTCTTCATGGACAAGGGCAGCAGTGCAGCTGGCGGTGTTCATATTCCAGGGACCCAGGGAACATGGCTCAGAGTCCAAGGAATGGAAAATCGAGGGTGGAGGTACTTTGAGGATGAGCAGGGACTCTTGTCAGAAATGATTGTTTAAAAAAAATTGGTTTTAAATGTTTATCTCCTACTTATACAAACAACATATCTTGTATATCCTGACTACCAAAATTCTGAAGAGGTTACCACGAAAAATATCTTGATCAGGGGGAACACTCTGGCGGTCCAGTGGTTAGGGCTCCACGCTCTCACTGCTGAGGGCCGGGGTTCAATTCCTGTTCAGGGAACTAAGATCCTGCAAATCTTGATCAGAAACTCTGTGTGTGGTCATTGCAAGCATGTATTCACTACATATGACATGGGTGGGGAAGAAGTGATGGGAATCTCTATTACAAATTTAGTAAAAAAAGGGCTAATGTAGTTGGATAAAAACTAGGAATAGAAGGATATTTGCTCAATATGATAAAGAATAATTATTTCAAATTATTATCCTACATTAGACTTAATGATTTTTTGAAAATTAGAGGTGTTCCTAGAGAGATCAGGAACGAGATCCTAATGAACATTGTTCTAGTCAAAGGAATGAGAGAAGAACAATAAATAGAGTAAATTTTTTACTTTATTTTATTTTAAAAATATTTATTTATTTAGGCTGTGCCAGGTCTTAGCTGTGGCATGCATGTGGGATCTAGTTCCCCGACCAGGGGTCGAACCCGGGCCCCCCAAAATGGGAGTGCAGAGTCTTACCCACTGGAACACCATGGAAGTCCCTAGAGTATATTTTTTAAAGACAAGTTTTCATTATTTACATAATATAAGGTCAATTACCTAGAATGTCTCAGAGAGTCACCTTAAAATCAACTAAAATGTATAATAATCGGTCCCAATGCAAAATAAGTATATATCAGTAGATTTCTTGTATGCCAATAAAAAAAACAGCTTAAAGAATGTCAATTACTCTGATGACAAAAATATAAAATAGCTAGGGATACATTAGTGAGAAACATTAAGGACTGTCAAGTTTTGGAATGTTCTTTGTATGGAAGACTTCAAAATATACTTGAATAAATGGAGAGGTATATTCATGTTCCTGGCTGGGAAAGTAAAGTCTTGTAAAGATGTAATTTCCTCAAATTAATTTATGGGTTGAATACAATTCTAATCAGAAACTCATTTTGTATTTTTTTGGAACTTGAGAAAATAATGCTAACATTCATCTGTAACTAAACGGTAAAAATAGCAAAGAAACTATCATGCCTTTCTGTATTTTGCAAAATTTCTATAAAATGTGTATTACTTTTATAGTAAAAAAGTTTTCCATTATAAAAAGCTTTTTAGGAAAAATGTTCTTCAGCAACAACAAAAGACAGCTTAATCCCAATACACATTTTAAAATAGTATAACATGTAATCACTGAGACACAAACCTTTCCCTATTCTCTGGATCTATCCATTCCTTATTAGATTATTGTTAGAAGTTCAAGTTAAAGACCTGACAAAGGAATGGAAAAATAATTCTTTGAGAAGGTTTGATCTGACTTGGTATGATTTGATACTGTTTTGCTTAGAGGAAAAAACAAAGAAACAAATCAGTTACAGTCTTGCAGAACCTGAATGATTTTTCCAAGAATTATGTTGATCAGCTGTGTAACAGAGCAAGTGAACAACAAAAGTCACTGGTTTGAACAACAGTGTACTTGGGAAATGAAGAAAGGCTGCTTTCTGTGCTAGAGGTTTTCACAGCAATAAGCCCTATGGTCTCATCTGTATTCCATGCGGTCATTTGTTTACCTCCAGCCAAATGGATGGGAATGCCCAGGTACCTCTGACACATCCGAAACAGTAAACCTCAGTCACTGTTTCCGATTATAACCCAAGTCACAAGAGGCATCACAGTGAACCCTAACCAAGACCCCAGTGGTAAATACTGCACTCTGCCTCTCCTTTATTTTATTTTTATTTTTATTTATATTTTTGCCCGTGTTGGGTCTTGGTTACTGCGCGAGGGCTTTCTCTAGTTGCAGCGAGCAGGGGCTATTCGTTGTGGTGCACGGGCTTCTCATTGCAGTGGCTTCTCTTGTTGGAGAGCACAGGCTCTAGGGGCGCAGGCTTCAGTAGTTGTGGCTCACGGGCTTAGTTGCTCCGCGGCATGTGGGATCTTCCTGGACCAGGGAACCCATGTCCCCTGCACTGGCAGGCGGATTCTCAACCACTGTGCCACCAGGAAAGTCCCATGCCTCTCCTTTAAATTTCTGATTTAAGTTTCCCTGTGGCACTTAAGTTTTCACTGATCATACACACACACACACACACACACACACACACACACACACTCCTATCCTCAAGATTTTGTCTTCTGTGGATTTCATGTGTTTTGGAGATGTCTGACTGTCCTAAAAGCTGGTTTAGAATTTCCACTGCATGTTTCCAGAAAGGCAGGCTGGGAGAAGCGCTAGGGAAAACCTTTTTATGCCTTGAAGTATACAAAGGGAGGTACCACCCTCCACCGCTCCTGGGCACTGCTTTCTACCAACCTCCGCATCCCACCTCTGATGGTATCAGACCACTGCCTTCCCCACCGCTACTTTATTATTTTTTTAAATATTTATTTATTTAGGCTGCACCAGGTCTTAGTTGCAGCATGTGGGCTCTTAGTTGTGGCATACATTCAGGATCTAGTTCCCTGACCAGGGATTGAACCCAGGCCCCCTGCATTGGGAGCACAGAGTCTCACCCACTGGACCACCAGGGAAGTTCCCCCACCCCTACTTTGATATCATCCCGGGGGACTCCGTCCTTTGTGTGCTCTTTCTTTGTGCCCGTCTCAATGACCTTCATGGCTTCTCCGCTTCAGCCTCCTTTCCCAAAGCCACAGTCGGGACCCAGCTCGGTTCACGTGGAGACGCTCCATCTCAGAGATGATTCCGTCAGGATCCCTGCTCTCGAACCATCCTTGAAGCTCTCAAACCTCCCTCCTCCCGCTGCACCTGATCTTGGGCTCCTGCACACCTGCAGCCCCTTCCCCCTTCTGCTTTCTCGCCCTGCCATCCCTTCTTTCCTCCTCCAGCTTGGATTCTGTGATCCAGCAGGTGAGTCACTGTTGCCAGCAGAGTATCTTCCCCGTCCTTGTCCTTCCAGTGCACCCACTTGGTGACACCGTTCCCCTGGATGACTCAGCTGTCTCCCTTTTTCATGCCTGCCCCTGGGTGCTAAGGAAGATCTGTGGTCTCCTGCCTCAACTAGGCCCTCTGTGCTGCCAGAAGTCCCATGCTTTCCTGGTAGGGGATCACTGCCACTCCTTCCACCCTCTTCAAACTTTCAGCAGAAGGTCTTGCCTCTTTCTTCAAAGAGAAAATGATGGGAACCCTCTCAACTCCCTCTCTCTCTACCTGCAAATGAGCCTGAATCTGCATCCATCTTTTTCTATCAAGTAGGAAGAGATGTTGTCTCTTGTCAAGGATTAGCTCCTCACCTGAGGTGTGGGGATCCTATCCTCCCCTGTCTCCTTGAGAACCTTACCCCACTGATGGACCACTTCCCTCCTGGATCCCCCACCCCTCCCCTGCCATTGGCATCATCCCTTCAACAGTGAAACACACTCAGCTACTTTTCTAACTTCTTGAGATGAAAGTTTATCACATTAACTTTCAACTTTTTTTCCTAATATATGCATAGAAGACTATAAATTTTTTCTATGTACTGCTTTAGCTGTACCCCAAAGTTTTGGGATATAGTACTCTCATTATTTGTCAAATATTTCTAAATTCCCATCTGAATTATTCCTTGATCTGTTTACTATTTAAAAGTGTGTTTCTACAAAAAAAAAAAAAAGTGTGTTTCTTACTTTCCAAATAAATAGGAAAACTTTCCAGTTTATTGTTTGTTTTCAATTTCTAGATTAATTGCATTATGGTTGGAAACTATATTCTGTATTACTTTAGTCCTCTGAAATGTGTTGAAATTGGTTTATGGATCAGTGTATAGTCATTTTGTGTAAATGTTCTGAATGTGCTTGAAAAGAATGTGTGTTCTTCAGGGTTCTATATGTGTAAATCAAGTCATTTGTTAATTACATTGTTCAAATCTTCCATATCCTTACTGATTTTTTGTCTACTTGTTCTATCAGTTACTGAGAGAGAAGTGTTAAACTTTTCTGTTGATTGTAGATTTTCTATGCCTCCTTGATGTTCTATCAATTTTTGCTTTAGTTATTTTTAGGCCATGTTATTAGGCACCTATCAATTTAGAATTGTTATATTTTCCTGTGGAATTGACTATTTTTCTTTATGAGACAATCTTTATTTTAAAGGATTGGCTCAAAGTCTACCTTGTCAGACATTAATATATAAATTATCTTTCATTTGATTAATATTTGTATATGTATATATATGTCTTTTTCTACCCATCAACTTTCAATATTTCACCATCCTTATGTTTTAGATATGTCTCTTTTAAGTAAGTGTTATTAGATTTTAAAAAATTCAATCTAACAATATTTGTCTTTTAACTGGAATATTCAAACATTTAATATAATTATGGATTTGCATGTAATGTAATTATGTTTAATGCAACTATGGACTTATTTGGATTTATCTCTACCACCCTATTTTGTACTTTCTATATGTCCCACTTATTCTGTGTTTCTTTGTCTCTCCTTTTATGATTTCTTTTGGATTGATTAATTTAAAAAAATTATTCTACTTCTCCCCTCTGCTAATGTATAATTTATGCACTGTGTTTCTATTCTTTTAGTGGCTACCCTCTGAATTAAGACATTGATAATCTATCTTACCAGTGTCTAAACAGATGATATAAGACTCTCAGAACTTATAATTCCACTTATTCCCCTCCTGATTTGTGTGTTACCATTGTCATGTATTTTAATTTGATGTTTTAAAATTATTCTGTTAGACAATGTTTATTTCCATTTACCCATATGTTTACTACTTTCTTTTCTTTTCATTTCATCTTGTTTCCCCAGCCTCCCATCTGTGGTCACATTCCTTCTGCCTGAACAAATTTACTTTAGTGAGCCTCTGCTGTTTGTGAATTCTCTCAGCTTTTGTTTGCCTGAAGATGTTTATATTTCTCCTTCACTCTTTCCTTTTTTTTTTTTTTTTTTTTGCAGTACGCGGGCCTCTCACTGTCGTGGCCTCTCCCGTTGCGGATGGAGCACAGGCTCCGGACGCGCAGGCTCAGCGGCCATGGCTCATGGGCCCAGCCGCTCCGCAGCACGTGGGATCTTCCCGGACCAGGGCATGAACCTGTGTCCCCTGCATCGGCAGGCGGGCTCTCAACCACTGCGCCACCAGGGAAGCCCCTCTCCTTCACCCTTGAAACATAGTTTCTTTAGGTATGAAACTCAAGAACTTCCCTGGTGGTGCAGTGATTAAGAATCCGCCTGCCACTGCAGGGGACACGGGTTCGAGCCCTGGTCTGGGTAGATCCCACACGCCGCGGAGCAACTAAGCCCGTGCGCCACAACTACTGAGCCCGTGCTCTAGAGCCTGTGAGCCACAACTACTGAAGCCCACACGCCTAGAACCCATGCTCCACAACAAGAGAAGCCACCGCAATGAGAAGCCCGTGCACCGCAATGAAGAGTAGCCCCCGCTCGCCGCAACTAGAGAAAGCCCGTGTGCAGCAACGGAGACCCAACACAGCCAAAAATAAATAAATAAATAAATAAAAACCTCAAGATTGACAGTTATTTTCTCTTCGTACACTGAAGATATCCCTTCACTGTCTTACTTACATTGATGCTGCTGCCATGTCAGCTGCCAATCTTCCTGTTCCTCTTCTAAAGGCCATCAGTCTTTATTCTTGCAGCTTTTAGGAATGTTCTCATTGTCTTTGATCGTACGCTGTATCTCAGAGTGAATTTCTTTTTCTTGCTCTGCTCTTCCTTGGCATGCCTCCCCTAATTCACAACCGTGAAGCAGGGCTAGCAAATTGCAATGAAGAGTTCTCTTCAGAGAGGAACCAATGAAAGACACCCAGGAGTTGGTGGTCCATCACAGTGATGAATCCCGCTGGGCAGGCAATGGGAGGTCCCTCTGTCCTTGACAAGACCCTGATTTTGCTCCAAAGGAGGAGCCCCTTGTCCAGGATCTCTCTCTCTCTTTTTTTTTTTTTTTTGTGGTACGCGGGCCTCTCACTGTTGTGGCCTCTCCCGTTGTGGAGCACAGGCTCCGGACACGCAGGCTCAGCGGCCATGGCTCACGGGCCCAGCCGCTCTGCGGCATGTGGGACCCTCCTGGACCGGGGCACGAACCCGTGTCCCCTGCATCGGCAGGCGGACTCTCAACTACCGCGCCACCAGGGAAGCCCTAGAATCTCTTTTGAGAGACTGAATATACAAACAGACAATGGCCAAACCATATATGAGAGTAGAACTCTGACCCACAGTCTACACGAGCTGCCCAGGAAACCAATCTCCTTATCCACGCTGAATAGCCCAGGAAGCCAGCCGGCTGGCAGTCAGACTTGCAGGAAACCACATTCGTATCTCTAGCAACAATGCGGGCAGCGAAACAATAACTTCTGTAACAATCAGCCCCATACGGCCAGGACTTGATCATGAACTGTCAACTTTTGTCCCTGTTTCCAATTGAAGACCAACAAGAGAACAACAAATATGATGCCCCGCTTCTAGTCAGCCCACTTCCAACTCCCCAGGCCAGCAGCCTCCAGTCAGGGCACACCTGAGGTCTCCCTTCCCCCCATAAAGCTTTCCCACCCTTCTGTCTGCCTTTGAGTCTCTGCCAGATGCCAGTGATGGTGGCAGACCCCCTTGCTATAGCCAGCTCTGAATCAGTAGCCTTTGCTTTTTCTCCTTTGGGCGGTCTTTGTTTATTTCCACACTTTCCATTCACCTCTTGGACTACAGCACAAGTTACCCTCCTCGGGGGCTGCAGAGACTTTCCATCCCCATGCTTGCCTCTGCTTGCACCTGAGAGAAGACGGCCCCTTGCCCACACACCTGTGTGGAGGGCCCAGCTTGCTGGGTGCCTTCCTGCAGGCCCCTAGAACAAAGAATCCCTCGTCTTACACTACATACGGGGTTTCTACTGACCAAGAGACATATTTGCTGGTCACGTTCTCTGGAAGTTGGACTCTGAGATGCTGGGATTTGCATGTGGGTGGTTGATTGGGGAGGGTTCTTGGGATCAACACCTGTGGGGAAGCGGAAGAGGCAAAACTGGGCAAAGGAAGAAGTTGAAAACATACGCAGAAAGCCTCAGCTTATCTTACAGGGGACTTTGGAGCTGGGACAAAGGGCCTGGGCCTTTATGCCCCAACAGTGACCCATTATTGAACGTGGCTGCCCCAGGAAGGGGTCACGATCTTGAAGAGGCAGCTTTCGTTTTCCAGGAGAGGGACTCTCCACTGAGAGCAATCAGGCGCCCACACTGAGCAGGGCCGGGGGGTGGGGGGGTGGGGTGACAGAGTGCTTAGGTCCCCAAGGAGGGGTGTGGAGATCTGGCCAGCTTGGCAGTGTCCACCACAGAACCCCCAAACCCAGCCTATCCGGAAGCCAAAGGAACTGCACGTTTACATCAGCAGAGAAAACAATGACAGCCTCTACAGGATGACAGCCAGCTGAACCGGGAGGCTCCTGCCAAGTCGGCACTCACACAAGAGGCTTTGGAAGAGAATAAGGGGAACCCAAAGGACGTACAAATAGGCGAAGACGGCCTCCTGAATCTTCCAAGATTAAACGTTCAAAAGAGGAAGTGAAAAAAAATGAGTCCCCGCTGAGAACCTTCTGAAAGATCAGGTGGCAAAACTGACAACGTAGCGCAAAATGACTGTGAAAATGGAAATCCAGACAAGAGAGACAGGAGATCTGGAAACGGATCCAGAGGACTGAGCCCTGACTCTAGGACCTACAGAGAAGAGAGGCAGGAGGGACAGGTGCAGTTGTTGAAGAGACAGCAAAGCTCTGGCTCCACCCTCCAGGACGTCCTTCCCTGCCCATTGTCTCCTGTGGCCACATCTGAAGTGCATAAGGGGACCATGCCCTCCTTGGGGGATGTCCAGCTTGGGTGGCCCACTTCCCACCTGTGCAAGTTTGGGGGTCTGCACGTGGCTTTTGTTTCAATGCCCGAACAGCATAGGGGTGTTTTTTTATTTAAAAAAATTTTTAATTTATTTTTTTTTATTTTAAATATTTATTTATCTGGTTGTGTCAGGTCTTAGTTGCGACAGACAGGCTCCTTAGTTGTGGCCTGCGAACTCTTAGTCGCGGCATGAACATGGGATCTAGTTCCCTGGCCAGGGATCTAACCCCGGTCTCTCTGCATTGGGCCCATGGAGTCTTAACCACTGCGCCACCAGGGAAGTCCCATTTTCTTGATTTTTGTATTGAAGTATAATTGATTTACAATGTGTTACTGTCAGGTGTACAGCACAATGAATCAGTTGTATAGCTATATATAATATATATATAAATACATATAAAGAATATATATTGTTTTTCAGATTCTTTATATATATATATATATATATATACAGAATATATATCTATTCTTTTTCAGATTCTTTTTCCTTATAGGGTATTACAAAATATTGAGTAGAGTTCCCTGTGCTGTCCTGTAGGTGCTTGTTGGTTATCTATTTTATATATAGTAGTACATAAATGTTCGAGTCCTAATTTATCCCTCCCCCTCTTTCCCCTTTGGTAATCGTAGGTTTGTTTTTTGTGTCTGTGAGCATAGGGTTTTTATAAAGTCTGGTTTCCTGGCTTCTTTGGCAGGACAATTCCCTCGAAGAATGACCAGACTTCTGACCAGTTTCCATCTGTTTACATGCGCAAGCACCACACCCCCATCCCCTCCTCAACGCAATTCTCACTACCTCCTCACCACCACAGCCCTCTCACCCCCATGTTACCCACCTGAGTGTTTTCTTCTATTTATAAGTTTATTTATTTTATTTATTTATTGTTGGCTGCATTGGGTCTTCGTTGCTGCACGCGGGCTTTCTCTAGTTGCGGAGAGCGGGGGCCACTCTTTGTTGCAGTGCGCTGGCTTCTCATTGCGGTGGCTTCTCTTGTTGCGGAGCACGGGCTCTAGGCGCACGGGCTCAGTAGTTGTGGCGGGCTGTAGAGCGCAGGCTCGGTAGTCGTGGAGCACGGGCTTAGCTGCTCTGCAGCATGTGGGATCTTCCTGGATCAGGACTCGAACCCGTGTCCCCTGAATTGGCAGGCGGATTCTTAACCACTGCGCCACCAGGGAAGCCCCCCACCTGAGTGTCAATGGGTCTTTGCCGCTCACAACCTTGGTCAGGCTTGTTTCCTATTACATGGTGTCTAGAAGCAAATGGATTTTCTTAATCTATAAGGTCCCAAATTTCTGGACAGTTACATGGTTCCCTTTCCCTTTTGCTTGAAAATGGGTCCAGGTTGCCTGTGCCTGTCTCTTGCTCCTAATTCTTGGCTAAACGTAGCCAGTGTTCATGTTCCGTCTTCCATATTCCCCTCGGTCTACAAGCTCAGGAGGAGTATGGGTGACCTTCTGAATCATCACGGGAGACGTTGAACTTGATGTTTTTGCCAGTGTATGGTGTGAGTGTGTCTGATAGCGTCTTCCGCGCTGCCTGCTGTCTGGCTGCTGGGCCCAGCCACACTTCGTAATTTTCTTCTTCCTTTTTCTTTCCACCAGCAGTGGCACCCCGCTTCTGACACCAGTGTCGGTATCGGGACAATGTTATCTGCTACAACGGCAGCTCAATCCGACTGGACTCCAACGTTACAAAGTTCCAAAAGTCGACTGCATCCACCTTGACCACGCTGAGCTCTGGCCAGGTGACAATGACACTATCCATAATTAGGTGACGAGTATCGGGACTCTCTCCCCTTTCTAACCACATAACTGTGTGAGGCCACATTTCCCTCCCATGCTTCAACGCAAATAACATTTTGCAATAATTGGAACGCGGAAACAGATACAACAAGCCAGACGTGAAAGAGATTTGCAAAAATTTAAAACAATGCCGTCATCACTCATTTTTTTTTTTTTTGGTAAATGCAGCTATTTTTCATTAAATTTGTGATTTGTATCTGCATGCAATGGGTTTATCATTGTTATTTTTATTATTTTTAAAATTTTATTATTTTTTGTACAGCAGGTTCTTATTAGTTATCTATTTTATACATGTTAGTATATATATGTCAGTCCCAATCCTCCAATTCATCACACCACCACCACTCTCCGCCCCCCACCCTGACACTTTCCCCCCTTGGTGTCCATACATTTGTTCTCTACATCTGTGTCTCTATTTCTGCTCTGCAAACTGGTTCATTTTTCTAGATTCCACATATATGCATTAACATACCATATTTGTTTTTCTCTTTCTGACTTACTTCACTCTGTATGACAGTCTCTAGGTCCATCCACGTCTCTGCGAATGACCCAGTTTCATTCCTTCTTACGGCTGAGTAATATTCCATTGTATATATGTACCACATCTTCTTTATCCATTCATCTGTTGATGGGCATTTAGGGTTCTTCCATGACCTGGCTATTGTAAATAGTGCTGCAATGAACATTGGGGTGCATATGTCTTTTTGAATCATGGTTTTCTCTGGGTATATGCCCAGTAGTGGGGTTGCTGGGTCATATGGTAATTCTATTTTTAGTATTTTAGAGAACCTCTATACTGTTCTCCACAGTGTCTGTATCAATTTACATTCCCACCAACAGGGCAAGAGGGTTCCCTTTTCTCCACACCCTCTCCAGCATTTGTTGTTTGTAGATTTTCTGATGATGCCCATTCTGACTGGTGTGAGGTGATACCTCATTGTAGTTTTGATTTGCATTTCTCTAAAAATTAGTGATGTTGAGCAGCTTTTCATGTACCTCTTGGCCATCTGTATGTCTTATTTGGAGAAATGTCTATTTAGGTCTTCTGTCCATTTTTTGATTGGGTTGTTTGTTTTTTTAATATTGAGCTGCATGAGCTGTTTATATATTTTGGAGATTAATCCTTTGTCTGATGATTCATTTGCAAATATTTTCTCCTATTCTGAGGGTTGTCTTTTCATCTTGTTTATAGTTTCCTTTGCTGTGCAAAAGCTTTAAAGTTTCATTAGGTCCCATTTGTTTATTTTTGTTTTTATTTCCATTACTCTAGGAGGTGGGTCAAAAAGATCTTGCTGTGATTTATGTCCAAGAGTGTTCTTCCTATGTTTTCCTCTAAGAGTTTTATAGTGTCTGGTCTTACATTTAGGTTCTTAATCCATTTTGAGTTTATTTTTGTGTATGGTGTTAGGAAGTGTTCTAATTTCATTCTGTTACATGTAACTGTCCAGTTTTCCCAGCACCACTTATTGAAGAGACTGTCTTTTCTCCATTGTATATCCTTGCCTCCTTTTTCATAGATTAGTTGACCATAGGTGCGTGAGTTTATCTCTGGGCTTTCTATCCTGTTCCATTGACCTATATTTCTGTTTCTGTGGCAGTACCATAATGTCTTGATTACTGTAGCTTTGTAGTATAGTCTGAAGTCAGGGAGTCTGATTCCTTCAACTCTGTTTTTTCCCCTTAGGATTGCTTTTGCTATTTGGGGTCTTCTGTGTCTCCATACAAATTTTAAGATTTTTTGTTCTAGTTCTGTGAAAAATGCCATTGGTAATTTGATAGGGATTGCATTGAATCTGTAGAATGCTTTGGGTAGCACAGTCATTTTCACAATACTGATTCTTCCAATCCAAGAACATGCTATATCTCTCCATCTCTTTGTGTCATCTTTGATTTCTTTCATCAGTGTTTTATAGTTTTCTGAGTACAGGTCTTTTACCTCCTTAGGTAGGTTTATTCCTAGGTATTTTATTCTTTTTGTTGCAATGGTGAATGGAATTGTTTCCTTAATTTCTCTTTCTGATCTTGCATCATTAGCGTATAGGAATGCAAGAGATTTCTGTGCATTAATTTTTTATCCTGCAACTTTACCAAATTCATTGATTAGCTCTAGTAGTTTTCTGGTGGCATCTTTAGGATTGTCTATGTATAGTATCATGTCACCTGCAAACAGTGACAGTTTTACTTCTTCTTTACCAACTTGTATTACTTTTATTTCTTTTTCTTCTCTGATTGCCATGGCTAGGACTTCCAAAACTATGTTGAATAATAGTGGTGAGAGTGGAAATCCTTGTCTTGTTCCTGATCTTAGAGGAAATGCTTTCAGTTTTTCACCATTGAGAACGATGTTGGCTGTGCGTTTGTCATATGTGACCTTTATTATGTTGAGGTAGTTTCCCTCTATGCCCAATTTCTGGAGAGTTTTTATCATAAATCGGTGTTAAATTTTGTCAAAAGCTTTTTCTGCATCTATTGAGATGATCATACGGTTTTTATTCTTCAATTTGTTAATATGGTGTATCACATTGATTGATTTGCATATATTGAAGAATCCTTGCATCCCTGGGATAAATCCCATTTGGTCACGGTGTATGATCCTTTTAATGTGTTGTTGGATTCTATTTGCTAGTATTTTTTTGAGGATTTTTACATCTCTATTCATCAGTGATATTGGTCTGTGATTTTCTTTTTTTGTAGTATCTTTGTCTGGTTTTGGTGTCAGGGTGATGGTGGCCTCATAGAATGAGTTTGGGAGTTTTCCTTCCTCTGCAATTTTTTGGGAGAATTTGAGAAGGATGGGTGTTAGCTCTTCTCTAAATGTTTGATAGAATTCACCTGTAAAGCCATCTGGTCCTGGACTTTTGTTTGTTGGAAGATTTTGGATCACAGTTTCAATTTCATTACTTGTGATTGGTCTGTTCATATTTTCTATTTCTTTCTAGTTCAGCCTTGGAAGGTTATACCTTTCTAAGAATTTGTCCATTTCTTCTAGGTTGTCCATTTTATTGGCATAGAGTTGCTTGTAGTAGTCCCTTAGGATGCTTTGTATTTCTGCAGTGTCCATTGTAACTTCTCCTTTTTCATTTCTACTTTTATTGATGTGAGTCCTCTCCCTCTTTTTCTTGATTAGTCTGGCTAAAGGTTTATCAATTTTGTTTATCTTCTCAAAGAACCAGCTTTTAGTTTTATTGATCTTTGCTATTGTTTTCTTTGTTTCTATTTCATTTACTTCTGCTCTGATCTTTATGATTTCTTTCTTTCTACTAACTTTGGGTTTTGTTTGTTCTTCTTTCTCTAGTTGCTTTAGGTGTAGGGTTAGATTGTTTATTTGAGATTTTTCTTGTTTCTTGAGGCATTGTATTGCTATAAAGTTCCCTGTTAGAACCGTTTTTGCTGCATCCCATAGGTTTTGGATCGTCATGTTTTCATTGTCATTTGTCTCTAGGTATTTTTTTATTTCCTCTTTGATTTCTTCAATGATCTCTTGGTTATTTCATAACGTATCGTTTAGCCTACATGTGTGTGTGTTTTTTACATTTTTTTCCCTGTAATTTATTTCTAATCTCAGAGTGTTGTGGTTGGGCAAGATGCTTGATATGATTTTAATTTTCTTAAATTTACCAAGGCTTGATTTGTGTCCCAAGATATGATCTATCCTGGAAAATGTTCCCTGTGCACTTGAGGAGAAAGTGTCATCTGCTGTTTCTGGATGGAATGTCCTATAAATATCAGTTAAATCTATCTGGTCTGTTGTGTCATTTAAAGCTTGTGTTTCTTTATTAATTTTCTGTCTGGATGATCTGTCCATTGGTGTAAGTGAGGTGTTAAAGCCCCCCACTATTATTGTGTGTCGATTTCCTCTTTTATAGCTGTTAGCATTTGCCTTATGTATTGAGGTGCTCCTGTGTTGGGTGCATATATATTTATAATTGTTATATCTTCTTCTTGGGTTGATCCCTTGATCATTATGTAGTGTCCTTCCTTGTCTCTTGTAACATTCTTTATTTTAAAGTCCATTTTATCTGATATGAGTATTGCTACTCCAGCTTTCTTTTGATTTCCATTTGCGTGGAATATTTTTTTCCATCCCCGATCATTGTTATTTTTAAATGAATAAATCATTTAAAGATTTCTTGGTTTTCATTTCTAATGTGGTAAATAGCAACAGGTCGAACTCTTACAGAGCTCTTTGTTTCCCTCAAACAATTTTGAGTGGAAAGGGGTCCTGAGACCACAATGTTTGGGACCAAGTGCTGGAAAGGCTGCTGTTCCTCAGGGACTGGCCCTGCTCCCTGGTCCAGCTCACCCCCTCCTCTGACTTCTCTGCATTTATTCCATCTTCTGTGAGTTTCAAGGGTCTGTTCTGAAAGTCAAAAGCCAAGAATTAACTCTTTTATTTGTCATCCTGCCACCTGAGCTGGAATTAGCATGGACACTTCACAGCCCTTGTACTCTAGCCACCATTCCCAGGACCTGCCCACCACCCAGGGGCACATGGACAGTGGTGTGGGAAAGAGAGTTCTTCCCTAATTATCTGGGGGGTGGCGGGGGAGGGCATCAGGCTTACTTGTACTCCACAGAGTTCAGAGAACAGTTTTGTAACATCTAATGAGATGGAAAAAGGTCCTTGTAATTGAATGCTCTTTAAAAAAAAAAAAAAAAGCACATTCTCAACCAAAGAACTTTGCCTTGGCTGTACCCACTGTCTGGAATGTTCTTCCCCCAGATGACATCTTGACTTCATCCTCCCTTGCTTCTTTGTCTCCCCTCTCAAGGAGATCTTTCCTGACCACCCTATGTTCTCCTGATACCCCAACCCTGTTCTACAGTTCATTTTTCTGTAATACTTCTAACATATTACACAAGTATTGATACATTTCTTACTTATTATCTATCTCCCCTCCCTCTAAAGTATAAGCCCCATGACAGCAGGGGTCTTTGTTGGGTATCCAAAGCACTGGCCTGGCACATAGTAGGTGTTCAATAAATAAATAAATATATATATTTATTTATTTATTTATTTTTTGCAGCACACAGGCCTCTCACAGCTGTGGCCTCTCCCGTTGCGGAGCACAGGCTCCGGACGCGCAGGCTCAGCGGCCGTGGCTCACGGGCCCAGCCGCTCCGCGGCATGTGGGATCCTCCCGGACCGGGGCACGAACCTGTGTCCCCTGCATCGGCAGGCGGACTCTCAACCACTGCGCCACCAGGGAAGCCCTGTTCAATAAATATTTGTGGAGTGAGTAAATGAATGATGAATAAATGCCAGGCTGATAGAAAAGAAGAAACATGCATCCAAATCTTGCGCCCACGGAGCACACAGGAGCTGTAAAGGTATGTACCTTTAACTTCATCTCGGCTCTGGTTTGAACCCTAAACCCTGAGGCTTCATCAACTTCCAGCCTCATGGCACAGCTATGTAGCCTGGAGTCTAAATAAAGTCTGACCAGGGTGACTCTCATACCTACCGCTCTATGAAGCCATAAGTGGAGAGAACTAAAGATGTATGTGCAGGGACGTTAGTGGCAGTATCAGGTCTAACACTGGAAAACTGGAAGATGGCTAAAAGTTACCTAACATGCTTAAGTAAATTGTAGTATGTCCATCAGAGGCATTATTAAACAGCTATTCAAATAATGCTTTTAAAGAACCATTAATAATATTGGGAAATGCTCAGGACATCGCATTAAGTGTAAAAAAAGCAAGAGATAGGCTTCCCTGGTGGCACGGTGGTTGAGAGTCCGCCTGCCGATGCAGGGGACACGGGTTCGTGCCCCGGTCCAGGAAGATCCCACATGCTGCGGAGCGGCTGGGCCCGTGAGCCATGGCCGCTGAGCCTGCGTGTTCGGAGCCTGTGCTCCGCAACGGGAGAGGCCACAACAGTGAGAGGCCCGCGTACCGCACACACACACACAAAAAAATTACATATAAAACGCAATTACTCTGGTATCGCATGAATTTTATGTGAATTTTACGTGCCTGCTTTAAAATATAAAGATCAAAATAAAAAGTGCAGTTAGAAAAAAGAAGGAAATAATACGTATAAACATTGGAAAAGAAGTAGTTAAATCATCCTTTTTTTAAAAAGCTGGTATGATTAAATAGCTAGAAAGCCCACGATAATAAACCTAAAATTAAACAAAACAAAACAAAACACACCTAGCACCCAGATCTTGGTTTCTAAATATCCTTCTTTGTAAAAGGAACCAGGCTCCTTGGAAAACTGGTTAACTGGTTGATTTTAGTGCTGGGTCAGGGAATAAATATACGAGATAGTCCTGGAGAGCGAGAAAGTGAGGAAGTGCTATTAAAAAAAAAAAGGGTATCCACAATGAAGTCAAAGGGACATAGGAGCCAGTTGAAGTGGTCCCAATGACAAAAACTGGAGCAACTGAAGTTTCAAAATAAATAATGATAGCATGCTTTTATAACCCAGAGAATAAAACCAACACCCATGAGTCCATATTGACATAAATAACTGAAAAAAGTGAATAACTGGGGGCGAATGCTCTTATCTAGTTTCTTTGGCCTACCCCATTTCCTCCTTCCCACGAATCAGATGTTTCCATTATTTTGTACAGTAATTTGTTTCAATTTAACCAAATGTCTACCGTGTTCTTTGCTCACCATTCCCTCTTGTAATGCAGACCTTGTTTCCCACTGAAGGACATTGTCAAGCCGCTTCTCCACTGAGGGCTTATCGGTCAGCTCTCTTAGTTTTGTCAGGAAAAATCTTTATTTGGCCCCGTTCTTGAGGACCGTTCTCCTGGGTTTAGAATGCTGGGTTGAGATTACTTCCTGCCCCTCGAAGGCTGTTCCCTGCTGTGCACTGTCAATCTAACGGGCATTTCTTCTTTGGCATTCAGTCATTTTCTTCGGCTGGATTTAAGAGTTTTCTTTTTGTTCTGCTGCTTTCCCGGCATGACAGTTAATTTACTGCCTCCCAGCCCCAAACCCACCCCTCACTGCCTGCTCTGTGGTAATGGGGCTGGAGGGGGCTGGAGGGGTGGCAGCAGAGGGCTGTCACCCTGGGGCTGGGTTTCCAGGGGGAGGTGGGGGCACACCTCAGTGGCCTTCTCCTCCCTCTACCGCTGTCTTCAGTGAGGTCCGGTCTCTGCCCAGGGACCCTCTTGGATGGGCCTCTATCTCAGCTCTGGGGCTGTGCTGCTCCTTATATGTACTATTCCAGCATTCTTTAAAGTTGTCTTTATCTCTGCTACCCAATCCCCCAGGACTCCAATCCCCTGCTATGGTTAATTACTCTTTAGAATAAACTTTCCCTGTCCAGTGACTATGTGATTTCTGTCTCCTGATTGGGACCCTGAATCATACACCTATGACATGTCTAGATGTGGATTTCTTTCTTTCTTTCTTCCTCCCTCCCTCCCTCCCTCTCTCTTTCTCTCTCTCTCTCTTTCTTTCTTTTTCTTTTTCTTTCTTTCTTTCTTTTTTCTTTCTTTCTTTCTTTCTTCCTTCCTTCCTCCCTCCCTCCCTCTCTGTTTCTCTCTCCCTTTCTTCCTTCCTTCCTTCCTTCCTTCCTTCCTTCCTTCCTTCCTTCCTT
>NW_021703784.1:102615274-102628622 GCF_005190385.1 Monodon monoceros
CTTCCTTCCTTCCTTCCTTCCTTCCTTCCTTCCTTCCTTCCTTCCTTCCTCTTTTGAAAATCCTGCTTGGGATTCATTGAGCTTTTTGAATCCAAAGACTTGATAGCTTGCTTTATAATTTCTGTAAAACTTTCAACCATTATGACGTTAAATATTGCCTCTGCCCCCCTTTCTGACATTTCCTTTTATAACATCAATTTGGTCTGTTAGATCTTCTCTCTCCATCTATGTGTCAATCTCCCTAAGAAAACCTTCACTGAGTTATAGTTCACACGCCACACAATTCACCCGTTTAAAGTGTACAATACAGTTTCTGGTGTGCTCATAAACTTGTGCAGCCATCACCACAATGAACAGAAAAAGTTAAAAACATTGGAACGTTTTCATCACCCTCCCCCACCAAAAACTTCCATACCCATCGGCAGTCACTTTCCATTCTCGCCTCCCCCCAGCTCCTGGTAAGCAGTCATCTGCTGCCTGTCTCTATGGATTTGTCTATTCAGGACATTTCAAGTAAATGGAGTCATACAATATGTGGTCTTTTGCGCCTGGCTTCTTTCACTTAGCGTAACGTTTTCGAGATTCATCATGTATTGTTACCTCATTCCTTTTTGTGGATGAATGATATTCCATTGCATACATATATCACATTTCGTTTATTTGGTGATGGACATTTGGATTGTTTCCACCTCTGGGCTATTATGAATAATGCTGTTATGAACATTCAGTGCAAATTTTTGTGTGGATGTACACCTTCGTTTCTCTTGAACAGATGCCTAGGAGTGCAATTGGTGGGTCACGTGGTAACTCTATGTTTAACCTTCTGAGAACATTCCAGACTGTTTCCAGAGTGGCTGCACCATTTCACATTCCCCAGGAACGCGTGAGTCCGTGTCTTTTTTATTTGCTCGTCCCTCCGTGCTTCCCCCTGGGTAGTTCTGTCCGTCCCTCTCCAGCACGCTCTCAGGTCTTGTCTGATGTTTAACCTCCGCATTCAGTTTCTGATTTCAATTGTAATTTTCATTTCTGGAATAGTCCTTTTCTGCAGATTTGATGGTTTCTTGCTTCTTTGTCAGACTTCGAATATCCTTTCTCATCTCTTTAAATGTTTGAAGAAGACTTCACACCGACAGTTTGAGAATGCAGTTTTTACAGCCTTGGGGCTGCAGTTCGCTTTTTCTGCTGACTTTCGCTCATGGTGGCTCATTTTCTGCCGGGCTCAGCAAGTTTTATAGCTTTGTTACTGGGAACTCTTTGAGGGCTGGGTCTGAGGTGCGTTTGTTCCGGAGCTTCCTCTGCTTCGCCAGGCTCCGGAGGGTGAGTTTTGATGTGGCTCTGGCTCCAACGCGCTGGGACCGTGGCGCTGTGTTGAGACCCTCACAGGGACTTTTTTCTTCTTTTTAACTTTTTCTGTTCTACTCAGAGCCAAGGCCAACGTGGGGACATCTTCTCCCTCCCACCCCCAAGACACCTGGTGGGGGAGACTTTGCTGTTGTTCACCCACTGGAAATGTCCGTTTTTGGAGGTTTCTCAGATTTGGGGGCGTTTCTGATCTGACTTTCCACTTTGCTCAGGGAGGTTCCTGGGAGTGGAGGTGCCGCCAGGACAAGGCTACCTGCAGACTGTCCTGATATATACACACATATTTTCAATGAGAAGCCCGCGCACCGCAACGAAGAGTAGCCCCGACTGGCCGCAACTAGAGAAAGCCCACGCACAGCAATGAAGACCCAACGCAAAAATAAAATAAATACATTTATAAAAATATATATACATTTTAATGGAGAATTTCAAGTTTCCAATATACATAAACATACAAAGGAGAGTATAATGACCCCAATAAACTCATCACGCGTTGCTGACAATCAGCCCGTGGCCAGTCTTGAACCCCGCCCATCCTCAGTATGATTCTGAAGCAAATTCCGGACATCATGCTATTTCATCTGAAAATACTTCAACATGCATTTCCCAACGATAAGAACTCTTTTCAAAGCAGAGACACACTATCTGTATTCACGCCTAAAATTTTAAATAATAATTTCCTAATATCATGAGTGTTCAGTTTTCTGCTGTAATTAGTGTTCAAATGGTCAATTGCCTCAAAACCATGAGATGGCTTTCTTGCTTTCTTATTATTTCTGGCCTTAATGATACCCCCTACTTTTATGCCAACTCCACCACGCATTAAAAAATGTTTACTTAGTGGGAGTTCCCTGGTGGCCTAGTAGTTAGGACTCCGGGCTTTCACTGCTGTGGCCCGGGTTTGATTTCTGGTCAGGGGACTGAGATCTTGCAAGCCGTGTGGCACAGCCAAAAAAACCCCCAAAAACAAAAAGCCCCCACAAAACACAAAAACCAGTTTAATTAGTGTTGCTTTTAGTATTTTTATGTGTTTTGTACCAAGTGGCATTCTCTGGGTATCTAGTCTATTATTTTGCCAGAAACAGAAGTTCCTGCCCATGATTTTGCTTTTGAGTATGTGCCTAGAAAAAAAAGAGTGGAAGGGCATATATGAAAATGCAAACAGTAGTTAGATCTCAGCCATGAGATTATATACGATTTTTGCTCTCTTCTTTATCCTTTCCTATGTTTACAAACTTCTCTTCAACGAGCATGAATTGATTTTATGATCAGACTATAAAATATAAAATAAAGTCAATGAACCTAACTAACACCATAAGCACTGCCTCCTAAGCCTGGCTCCACTCTCCCTGTCCTTCAGCCTCACCGACACCAACTTTCCACAAACACAAGGCCGCCTCAGGCCATTTGCACATTCCCTGGGCTCTTCCTCAGATTATTGGGGTTGGCAAGAGGCAAGTGGGGGAGAATCCTGACTGCATCCACCCTGCCTGCCAATTGGCTTACCCATAGCTGAGGGTCCTGAGCCACTGGGGAGAGTCAGAGCAGGCTGGCAGTGGAAATCTACCTAGAGCCTTTTTCCCCAGGTGATCCAGCAAACCTGACGGCAACAGGGGTCGCGGAGGACAGCTGCCAGCGTGTCCACAGCAGCCCCCACCGTGGTGGAGGGCATTTGGGAAGGAGTTAACACCCCCTGACCCTGCACAGGTGACTCGGGTAGCAGTAGTTTGTACAGGTTTGTACAGGTTCATGCAGGACGTGGAGGGCAGAGCCCCGGGTGCAGATTACAGCTCCTTAGATCCGAGGCTGACACAGGCTGTGGCCCCAGGCCAGGTACTCAGCCTCTCTGAGCCTCAGTTTCCTTGTGGGGTTGATAACAGAGTCTTCCTGCGGGCAGTGCTGGCATGGATGTGTGGATGTATAAGGCCTGGGTGTGAAAGTCACCAGCAGACCAGGAAGGAGGACCTACCAGATGTTATGAAGCTCAAGCTTCAGTGCCCAGGCCCCCTCCTCCAGGCACCTGCCGAGAAGCCCAGCTTGGGAGCCCTCTGTGCCCTGGTAGCAACATTTTCTATCTGCAGCCTGGTTTTCTTAATCCCCAGCACAGCCGAGCCAGGCAGCTACTGTTATCCCCACTGGCACAGATTAGGAAACTGGGGTGCCCAGGGGTTTCACAACTTGCCCAAGGGCATGAGGTGGGGATTCGAACCTGTCCCCCGATCTGGGGGCCGCATTCTCTCCTTTTGTCTTGACAGCATCCGGTAGAGACAGCCAGTGCCATTTCTTCTCTGGCGAGGTCCTCTTCTCCACGCCCCTCCCTTTTGACAAGTGCTTTCTTCTCTGAATCCCGGAGCGCCTGGAAAGCCCGGCAGGGCAGGATGCTGCTGTCCCCTCGTGGCCACAGGGATCACTGCAGGCAGGCCTGAATCAGGAGCGCCGGGAGCAGGGACGTGCCTGAGCCTCCCTGGCTCTCGAGGGCCTCAGCCTTCTCTCCGCTCCCCCCACTCCCCCGACCCCCGAGGCCTGTTGGGGAAGAGAAATAACAAGTCTGCATCTCCACCGCTTGCTCACTGAGGGATCCCAGTCAAGTCACCCAACCTGCCCCGGCCTCAGTTTTCCCCTCTATAGAATGGGCAGAAGTGAGATCTTCCCTCTACAGTTAGGAGGATTTCATGAGCAGGCAGGGGCTCCTGGAGGACCTAGAACACTCGCCGGCAGCCTCCCGCCCAGAGGGAGCAGCGGGAAGCCTGCGGGCGGCGTGCCCCGTCAGTGGAAGGAGGAAACAGTCTTGGTGCAGAGTCTGCAGCCGTTTGTTGACTGGGAGGTGGGGCTGCTCATCAAAGGCGCCGCGCGCCCTGCCCGCTGCTGCGCGCTGTGATCTTTGGTCGGATGTGTGGTCCTGGCCTGGGAGGGGCGCTGGCAGGAGACACGTCCCCCACTGCCGGGCGCCCCAAACATCGCCTGCTGCACCTGGTGGGCGTGCCGAGGGGCAGGGTCTGCCTGGCCGCCTTGTGAGGGTTCGTGTCCTTGCGGCCCAACGCCCCCGCACGGGTATCTTCAGGCTCAAAGCCAGGCCCAGCTATCCTGGGGAGTCTATGCAGCCGGAGAAGCCCCACCCACTCGCGCCAGAGCCTGGAGGCTGCCGCAGCTTCTCACCGGAGCCTGGGGCTGCCGCAGCTTCTAAGACCCCAGCAGGGAGAAGGAGGGGCCTTCGTGGGACTAGCGGGGGCCCAAGACACCCCCAGGCACCCTCCTCCACCTCCTCCAGGCAAAGCCTCCTGGGTGTGTGCGTGTGGCATGCGGGGGGGCACTCCCATGACTCCCCTCTAGAATCTGGAATCTAGAATCTGGAATCACAGCTTCTGGGGATGGTGAGATCCACACCTCCCCACCCCCGTCCATCTGAGCTCCAGGAACGTTCCTGCGCAAAGTTCCACTTGTGCAGAGCTCCCACTCGGGAGCTCTGCCGTCTGGGTCCTCGGCCCTGCAGCCTGCCTGCCTTCCATCCCCTCCCCCTTCGGCCCCCCACAAGCCAGCTGCTCCCGGCCCCAGTACTGCGGGTCACTGTTCCACACCACACCTGCCTCCCACGGAGAGTACTCGGCCCCACCGCGGCTGCCTGTTGCAGCCGACCCTTTGTGAAGGCTCAGCTCACCTCATTCACCCCACCTCCGCCCGCCCCTCCTCCGCCCGCTGTTGGCTAGGAGGGACCTCATCCCCATGGGTCTCTGTAGCAGTTACTCTCTCCTCTCCTCACCTCCGTCCCCACCTGACCACCCCCCAACTCATCCAGGGAAAGGTGACCCTAAGAGACCCAGGGGCCAGGAGGACTGTGGCCAGCCCAGAGGAACTGTGCGCATGGCCTGGGGGAGGGAACAGAGGCCAGCGGGAAAGAGGGCTCCAATCCTGGAACACAGCAGGAGGAGCCACAGGGCACTGGGGAGCCATAGAGGATTCCTCTGAAGGGAGGGCCACTGTCAGATGGGCATCTGAAAGCCATGATGCGGGCTGCACTGGGGGACAGGTTACAGTGGGGAGAGCCCCGGGGGGCCCGAAGCTACCCTGGAGATGGAGCAAAGTGGCCCCTGGGGGGCCGTGCCTGAAGCAGGGGAGTGCGTGTGTGTGTGTGTGCGTGTGTGTGCGCGCGTGTGTAGGAGGGACAGAGGCTGGGAGAGCGAAAGAGCTGCTGAGGCCGAGGCTGGAGGTGACTCAGGGCAGCAAGGGAAGGAGGTTGGGGGTGGCGGTGGAGGAGACGCAGAATCTAGACTCAAGATGCAGCAGGGATGGGAAGGTCATCGCAGGGGCGGGACTGCCTGAGCAGGCGCTGAGGCCATGCAGCAAGTGTAGGCGGTGGGCCGGAGGGGCTTGGCGGCCGAGGGGACAGAGAGGAAAGAATGACAGGGAACAGCGTGTTTTTGTCGTACTTTCTTCAGAAGGGAGGCTCTCACTCAGGTTTACAAGCTGAGCCGCTGGAGCCAGAAGAGGGGGCATGAGCTGGCCTGTGGCCAGGCCGGAGGGGGTCCCTGCAGGGGGGCCCAGGACCTGGGGAAGGGGAGGTGGTCGGTGCACAGCGGGGGTTAGCCTGGCGGGAGGAGGGCCGGGGCAGAGCCGGCGGCTGGGTCTCAGTTCCAGCCTGGCCACTTCCCGGCTGCCTGACCTGGGGCGGGTGTGCTGAGCTGTTGGTATCTCTCTCGAGGGGTGGCGCTAGGATGGGACTTTCTGCCTCCATTTCGTCTGACACTGAAGGTCTGAGCCAGAGCAGTAAATAACATCTTGCCTGGGGCTCCCAGCTTGGGGGGCCACCCCACCCCTCCAGCCTGCTCATCCTCCACAGGGGGCACGCTCCCTGGCGCTCAGCACCCTGCACCTCGGCCCAGGTACGTGGGCCTGGGAGCCGTTGCCCAAATGGCACAGGGTCAAAGTCCAGGCTATGTGGGCACCTCCCCCAGACACGTCCTCCCACTGCGGACCTCGCCTGGGGCTGCGTCTCCATCACCTTGTTCTAACCCAGAGGGGTCCAAAAAGTCCTACGTGGCACTGCCTTCCTGGTGTTATGACTGTGTATTTGTCCAGCCAGAGGGAAAGGACACTCTTTATTCCGTGGTCCGTGGGCTGCTTTTATAACTTTTTTTTTTTTTTACCGTGACCACCCATAATTTTATTACCTAGGTTCAAAATTGGTTAAGATTTTGCCACATTTGCCAAAAATATAAATATCAAGAGTATGTCACAGACAGTATGATGCGTCTCCAATAAATAGTTCGGAAGAGCTCTCCTCAGAGCACTCTCCTATGTGAACAGAAGAATTTTGTTACATCTAAAAAAAACCCACTCACGATTCTTAATATCATCAGAGTTATTTTTTCAAGCAGGATATGATCCATCAGGATCTCCCTTTTGTCCCTTTTTGGTTTTTTTTTTGCAGTATGTGGGCCTCTCACTGCTATGGCCTCTCCCCTCGTGGAGCACAGGCTCCGGAAGCGCGGGCACAGCGGCCGTGGTTCAACGGGCCCAGCCGCTCCGCGGCATGTGGGATCTTCCCGGACCGGGGCACGAACCCGTGTCCCCCGCATCGGCAGGCGGACTCTCAACCACTGTGCCACCAGGGAAGCCCCCTTTTGTCTCTTTTTATCCAGAAAAATCCCTCCACCTTTTTTTTTTTAATATAACGGCATTGATGTATTGAGAATGATTTATCATTTTAAGTGGCAGGCACAGTGCCGGGCCTGCCCTGTACTTTGGCCCTCCACGTGCTTGGGGTGAGGATCCTGCGGAGGAGAGCCTGATTCCTCCAGCCCAAGGGCGATGGACTCGCTCCTGTTTGCCTTGACCTTCCCAGCGTTAGCTCTGAAAGTTCTGTGTTCTGCGAACCCCTCAGTTCCAGGCAAACCGAGATGGCTGATCACCCTAATTAGTCCACCGCCCACCTTGAGAGTAGAAAAGCGTCCCCTTCATCCCGAGACTGGCAAGAGGGGCTTCGAGGAACCAGGTGAACAGACGTTCCCTGGAGCTGTGGTCCGGGTGGGGGACAACGCATGGGTCTGCTGCTTGCTCCATGCCAGACACATTAAAGGCCAAGGCCAGTGCTGTAGCTGCCTTGCCAGCCGTGGAACTGGAGAGGTAGCCATGTTTCCAGGACGACTGGTCAAAGGCGTTATGTCCTGGGGGTCAGGCACCACCTGAGAAATATCTAAGGTCCCACAAAGAGCCTCAAAGAGAAAGATCAATATTCAGGATCCCCCAAACCTACAGGGTCCCAGTCCCCTCCGGCCCTCCCTCCATCCCCAGCCCCAGCCTGGAGTAGGAGAGGGAGGCGGAGCTAGCCCTCCCCCACTGTGGCTCCCCTGCCTGCAGCCCAGTTGAGCTGGAGGAGGGGAGAAGCTGTCACTTTGAATAAACTTCCGTTTTCATCATTAAACCAGAGCTGGAACTGCAGCTCCTGGGCTGACGCCATTCCTGGGACTAGAAGGCAGCCGCACACCTGTCTGGCCCAGGTGTCCATCCAGGTGCAGGGAAAGGTCTTCCTGCCTTGCCCTGTGGAGTCCTGCGTGTTCAACTAAGTGAACGTGGTATGCCTGGCCTCAATAAAAGCCAGGTGTTTGCAAGCCACCACGTAATTCCAAATAGCTCCTCAAGGTCAAGGATGATGGGCCGTCCACTAGGTCCAGTGGACACGTGTCCATGCCCATCCCACTCATCTGGCAGCGCCACACGTGGCCCTTCCCCTCCAATCACTGTCTCCCCTGGCTCCTGGGAGCTGCTCTCTTCTGGTCTTTCTCACCTCTGAGCTTGGGGGGCCCCAAACGCTCAGCCCTTGAATCTCTTTCTTCGTAACTGTTCCTCTGGGACCATGGCCTTAAATACTGAAGATTCCCACGTTTCTAAGCCCAGCCCAACCCTCTTCCCTAAACCCCGGTCCCTGCCCACGCTACTCCTCCACTGGGAAGTCTACTAGAATCTCAACTAGACAAGTTCAAGGTGGGACTCCACACCCTTCCATTCACCAACGCTTTCGTCTCAGTGAATGGCAGCCCCTCAGCCGGCCTCCTTGGTCCCTCTCCTGCCCCTTCAGTCTCTTTCCCACACAGGAGCAGAGAATCTATATCATGGAAATCAAGTCCCATGGTCCCTCTGCTCCTGGCCCTTTGATGGTCCCCCAGCTTACTCAGAGGAGGCAGCTCCCAAGACCCCGCAGAGCTGGCCTGCTGTTCTCTGACCTTGGCTGTCTCTGCTTCAGCCCCTCTGGCCCCTCACTGTGCCTCAGGGCCTTTGCACGGGCCTTCCCTTCTTCCGGGTCTCTGCACAAATGTCACCTTCCTAGTGAAGCCTTCCTCACCCCTTGCCCTTCTTGCCCTGCTTTACCTTCTCTAGAACAGGTATCACCCCGCTAGAGCAGGAGTGGGCAAACGCGTCTATAAAGGGCTGGTGGGTAGATACTTTAGGCTCCACAGGCCACACGGCCTCTGTTGTGACCACTCGCCTTTGCCGTTATATAAAATAAGTTGGAGATGATACCCCGGACAAGCCCTTACCTCTCTGACCTCAGTTTCCTTCCCTGAAAAATGAGTCTGTGAAGATTAAGGACTGTGTTAGATTCCTGTGGCTGCCATGACAAACCACCACCAACTGGATGGCTTAAGACAGCAGAAATGTCCTCTCTCACCATCTGGAGGCCAGAAGTCCAGGTGTCGGCAGGGCCGTGCTCTCTCCGAAGGCTCTAGGGGAGGACCCTTCCTCACCTCTTCCAGCTTCTGGGGGCTCCAGGCATTCCTTGGCTTGTGGCTGCATCCCTCTCTTCTCTACTTCCATTTTTGCATGGCCCTCTCCTCTTCTGTTATCAGACAATGTCATTGGATTTAGGGTCCACCTGGATAATCCAGGGTGACCTCCTCCTCCTCCTTTTCTTTTTTTGCCCTTGCCACGCGGCTTTGCGGGATCTTAGTTCCCTGACAAGGGGTTGAACCCAGGCCCTGGGCAGTGAAAGCCCAGAGTCCTAACCACTGGACCGCCAGGGAATTCCGTATCATTCCCATTTTATGAATGAGGAAACTGAGGCTCGCAGAAATGAGGTTCACCTGTGTCCTTCACACCCCAGCTGTCTCCGTAGAAACCAGGAACGCTACCCACTAAGCCTTTGCACTGCCCACCACTGCACACCAATGGCAGTCCTTCCTTGCCTGCTCCTGGTGCAAGATGCTGGGCTCTGGTGCCACTGCAGGGAGAGGTCTGTAGGGATCTGAAGGATGGCCAGTCAGTGGACGTTCCCACTGCACGCCTCCACTGAGCTGCCCTCGGGAGGACGCCTGAGGCTCAGAGGGCCCGGAAATGCTGGAGCTCAGGGCACACCTCTGACCACAGCGGCCAGGCCTGCCGGGCGGGAGGGCTCGCATGCCCAGAATAACTCACCAGAGTCAGCATGTTCCAGTTTGGGAGGGAAACCAAAGAGGCACTTTTCCCCAAGTGTCATGGGGCTGAGACGTCAACCTCTGATGGGCCCTAAATGGAACCCAATTGAGCCCCTGTCCGCAGAAACGATTAGATCCGACAGGCGCTGAGCCCCCCCTTGCTTCATTGTGATGGAACTCACATCTGAGCAATGAACTGAGACTGAACACTTCCAAATGCACGGCCTAAGAAAAGTTTGGTAGCGTGATGATCTGTGACAGGCAGCCTTCTGGGAAGTGGAAGCTTAGCACGTTCTCTGGTTGCTCCTTACATTAGTGAGGAGTCTAAAAATTACTGCCCTTGTGAGGTTAGAATTCTGCAGAATCAAATAGTGCTTCAATTTCATTGTTCTTTGCAAACAGCTTTTCTCAAAGCTCTGATCAGAGTCAGGCAACTTGGGCTACCGCTCTGATGCCTTGAGACCCGGGGCACAGTCCTTTCCCTCTCAGGGCATCTCTGGTGGCCCCTGCACAGCTGATATCCCACAGGAAACCCTGGGGCACCCCAGGAGTTGCTGCCAGCCCTGCCATTCCCTGACTTAAATGGCCTCTTCCGTATTTACCGAATTCTCCCATTCTGAGACTCAAGCTTTCTATCTCCCTCTTTGAGAATAAAGAATCCCATGTTGGGCTTCCCTCGTCGTGCAGTGGTTGAGAGTCCGCCTGCCGATGCAGGGGACACGGGTTCGTGCCCCGGTCCGGAAGGATCCCACATGCCGCGGAGTGGCTGGGCCCGTAAGCCACGGCCGCTGAGCCTGCGCGTCCGGAGCCTGTGCTCCGCAATGGGAGAGGCCACAACAGTGAGAGGCCCACATACCGCAAAAAAAAAAAAAAAAAAAAAAAAGAATCCCATGTAATAACTGTAAATGGAAAGTAACCTTGAAAATTTGTACAAAAGTAAAATATTTTTAAAAGATTAAAAAAATGTAAATCCAAGGGTAGTTACGTCTTTCTGAAATTAACTGGGGTGTAATAGAACTAGTGACTATGTACAATAAAAATGTTCAAAATTTGAAAAAAAAAAGAATCTCAATGTCTGTCAGTTTATATTCTTGGTTCACTTTCCTTTTAATCATTTGCATAACTGAGCACAGGGTCTTCATCTTCTCCACATCCTTTCTCAGATTTAGAAACTTGACTTGAAATTTGGACCAGCTGTTGTAATAAATGTCCCCTAGCAGAGCCCCTATGGTGGGCCACCCTGGGCCCCCTTCCCCTCATCCCCACAGCCAGTGCCCTTAGCGAGTCCCATGAGCTCTTCCTAAAGCATCTTGAATCCAGTGCCTTCTTGCCATTCACGATCCCCCCACCGCTACCCATCCAAGCTGCCATCTCTCCTGGGTGCTACCATGGTATCCACCTGCTGACCAGTCCCCAGCATCCTCTATTCCCCCCTGACAGTCCTGTCCCCACTCAGAAGCCAGAGTGCTCCTTACATAAACATAAATTGGGACTTTCCAGTTCACTCGGTCATTCAACAAACATTTATTGAGCACCTACTATGTGCCAGGCCCTGGTATAGGCTTGGGGGATACACGTGGAACAAAACAAGTGAAAGTTTGTTCTTGTGGAAGGAAGAAAGATAAGTAAACACTAGTATGTCAGATGTTGGTCAGTGCAAAGGAGAAAAGTGAAGCAGAGAAATGGGGCAGGAAGTGCTGGTGAGGATGGGCGGTGGAGGGGGTGTGGTTTGCAATCTCCAAAGCAGGTCAGGGAAGGTCTGGCTGGGGAGCTGAAGATGTGATGGAGTAAACCATGTGGGTAACTGTGGTAAAAGAGTTCCAGCACAGAGACCAGCAAGTGCAAAGGCCCTGGGGCAGGAGTGTGTGCTGTGTGCATAAGGACCAGCAAGAAGGCCACTGTGGCCAGAGCCGGGTGAGGGAGAGGAAGAAGAGTGCATAAGGAGGTTGGGGAGACAAAGGGAGAGATGTAGCCAGATCAGGCCCTGTAGGTGCCATAACGCCTTTTGGCTTATATTCTAACTGGTATGGGAGCCATAGCAGGTTCTTGAGCAGAGTAGGGATGTGAGCTGGCTTGTTTTGACAGACTCACTGGCTGCTGTGAGTTTAGGTTGAAGGAGGTCAAAGCTGGAAGTGGGAGACCCACTGGGGTGAGATGTGACCCAAACCGGGGTGGTAATATTGGAGGTATAAGAAGTGTTAAGAGTCTGCCTCTATTTTGAAAGTAGAGCCAATAGGATGTGCAGCTGCGGTTGGGCATAGGGTGTGAGAAAGGAATCGGAAAGGATTTTGCTACAGAAACCCCTAAATGGCTTCCCATTGACTTGGTATAAATTCTTGACTCCTTTTCCAGGTCTGATATGCACCGGCCCCAGCTGGCTTCTCTGACTACTCCATCTGCCCATGCCACTCCTTGGTGGCAGCTCAAACGTCCCTACCCCTCTAAGTAAGAACTTCCCCAGACATTGCAGCGCAACACGCTTCATGTTTTGGGGCCTTCCTTGGTCTGTTAATGGTGTTTTGGTTTGTTTGTTTTGGTTTTAAATTTATCTATCTTCTTTTTGTTTTTGTTTGTCTCCTTCCCTACAATATAAACCCCATGGGCCAGAAACATTCTGCCTGACCACTTGCTTTGTAAAGTTGTCACAAACACGTGAAGAATGCCTGCATCCATGTAGTACTGGCTTATTCATGTGAGTTGCCTATAGTTGTCTCAGCACCTGCAAGGTAAGCATTGTTCTCACTGTTTTATAAGGGAGGAAAGTCTGCCCAGAGAGGTTATATTTGGACCTACCCAAGGGCACACCTAGTTCTAGGAAGCCACAGAACCAAAGTTTGAACTTGGGCCTATGGGTTCCAGAGCTTGTGCTGCCCCTTCCCAGGCCTTCCCGTGCCCTGAGGGTTCAGTGGCTGAACTTGATGCTCAGGTGGGCACGGGGGAGGGGGGGAATGGGTCGGGGGTGGCCGGGCTCAGTGCCTGCTTGTTGAATGATCAAAGGTGAGGTCTGCCATCCTAGAGGCCGCCTACAAGCATATTTGGAAGAACAGCGTGTCTACCGCTCGGCCTTCGAGTACCATAATTAACGTCTAGGGTACACATTTAGTTTAAAAATAAAACCTCAACCCCCCACCCCGTCCCGCCCCACTTCCCAGCCCGTGCA
This sequence comes from Monodon monoceros, assembly GCF_005190385.1. Classification (NCBI taxonomy): domain Eukaryota; kingdom Metazoa; phylum Chordata; class Mammalia; order Artiodactyla; family Monodontidae; genus Monodon; species Monodon monoceros. Next base: position 102,628,202 of record NW_021703784.1, read on the forward strand.
GCCCCCACCTGACTCTCCATCACCCGCCTCTGTCCCTGCCCTGCACCGACTCGCGGTCGCCCTCCTGTGCCCTCCCCAGTGTGAACAGGTGTCGCAGGGCCGCCCCCGACTGGACCCTGCCAGGGTGGCTGCGGTCGCGGAAAAGCGCACGCACCTGGCTCGGGGCCCCAGCCCAGAAACCGCCTCACTGTGTGCTCTCGGGCAACCCCCTTCGCACGCCCCGCCCCCGTGCCTCAGTTTCCCCAACGGTCAAGCCCGGTCCCGGCAGCTCTACAGGTAACACACCTGCTTCCGGAACTTGATCGGCCCCCGGGCCCCGCGGGGTGCAAACCCGGCGCCCGACCCCGCGCCCCCGCGGAGCCCCGGCGGCCGGCCCCAGGGGGCCGGGGCCCCGGGCAGAGCCGCGGGAACCTCCTGCGGC
>NW_021703784.1:102629022-102646862 GCF_005190385.1 Monodon monoceros
GGCGAGGGCGGCGGCGGCGGCGGCGGCGGGGGGCGGAGACGCGGAGCGGCTTCCGCTCCCGCGCCGCCTGCCTCCTCCCCCGTCGTCCTGGTCCGCGGCGCCCGAGGGGGGAGGCGGCAGGCGCCCGGAGCCGCGCGAGGAGCCGCGGCCGCCGCGCCATGGAGCCCGAGTGAGCGCGGCGCGGGCCCGTCCGGCTCCGGACAACATGGAGGCGGCGCCGCCCCGGCCTCCGCCGCCGCCGCTGCTGCTGCTGCTCGCGCTCTGCTGCAGCCTGGCCCCCGCCGCGGGTAGGTGGGCGCGGGCCGGAGGGACAATGGCCCGGCCGCCCGGGCGGCTCGGCCGCCCCGCGGCCAAGTGCGCGGCGGCGCCTCGGAAGCGACTTTGGAAGTTGGGGGCGAGTTGGGGCGCGCGCCGCGGGTCCCCGCCGCCCCCCTGCCGCGCCCGCTGCCCGGGGGCTGCGCGCGGGCCCTTTGTCTAGCCCGCCCGAGCCCCTCCCGGGGAAGCCGGGTCCAGTCCCGCGTCCCTGGCCGGCGAGGAGGGCGCGCGGGCGGCGTCGACCCCGCCAGGTGCGGCGCGGGCGGGTCCTCACCTGCCCGGCCCCCGGGGCGCGCTCGGAAGTGCGCCCGCCCGAAGCCCGCCGGCCGAGGCCGTGCGGGGACCGGGGAGACCCCGGCCCGCGGGCACGCATGGAGCGGGGACTTTCGGCCCGGAGGCAGGCCTTGCCGTCCTGTGTCGGGAACTCCTTCCCGACCCTGTTTCCGATGGCCGCGCGGCCGGCCTGCGAGCTCCGGGAACTGATTTAAATTGCAGAGAAAGTTCTGAACCGGGCGCCGGGCGGCCTGGCCTGTGGCGCTACCCCTTTCACCTGAGTTGCTGTCGGTTTCCAAACGGACTGACACCTGCCAGGTGCCCGGACGACCCGTCTGGCCGCTGGGGCCCCAAACAGTGACACCCGGCCGGTGTCCACCCCGGGCGCCGGCTGCGTGGGGCCGCCTCGGGGTGACGTGGTCCCAGCGCGCGGCGTGGGGCCTCAGCTGGACACCCACCCTTCGGGAGATCGGGGACTGGAGACCTTTCTCTCCAACTTTTGGTGTGTCCCAAGGGGGTGGAGTTGAGGTCAGGAGGACTCAGGAAACGAAGCGCCTTGTGAAAAGCTACACATGTTCTTTTAATTTGGAGATTACCATGTGGTTTTTGAAGAAAGCCTCTCGCTACCTAAATCATTCTCTTCCGACGTGAGTGTTTTGTTTTTCTGGAGTGTGGCTGGCCAAGTGGACACGGGAGCGCGAGTCCTGTGCTCTCCAGGCTGCTGTTCTGCTGCGGGCAGTTGCGGGTGGGTGGGGGGCGGCTCGGGTCCCTTTGTCTGGGCCTCTTTAAGGCAAACAGCTGTCTCCCTGAATATTTCCAGTGTGGACACTGCAGGGAGGTGTCCTGGCCTGGCTCTGTGGTCACATTCCCAGCGCTGCGGCCCCTCCATTGAGGTTTGGGGAGCGGAGAGGGGGTAGTTTCCTCAAGTCCTCTCGCCTCCCAGCCCAAGCCCGGGGGCTCTCGGCGGTTTCACCCCAAATTTGCCTGTGTCTCGGGAGCGTGTTGACATTCTTGGCCCTGTCTGATACGAGCAAAACAAGGTGACGACAAAACAATGACAGTATCTGGGTAGTTCAGGCCAACCCTGCTCCTTCTCTTTCCGGAAATGCCTGGATCACGGAGGCAAAAGGGTTTTTTTTAGGAAGATGTTTGTTTTAAAGGTGGGGTTTCTCAGCCGGCTGCGTTGCTGTTCACTGTGTTGCAGTCTTGGATTTCCTGGACCTTTGGGGTGATGTTCCTGGGCTCCAGTGCCTGTCCTGCGGTTCGAGCCCCCAAGGAGAAGGGATCACATCTGTGGAGTTCAGTTGTGCAGGAGGCAGAAACACTCGCTTAGTTTAACGTTAGAAAGCATGTCGACGCGAGGTTTTTAGAGCACCGGCTGATGTGGAAATCTGGTCCTGAAATGGGACGAAAAGCAGGGATCTTGCTGCAGAACTCTTTTGACTGTTCTTGACATGTCATGTCCCTGATCTCTGTGTTAGATTTATGCCACAGTCCGGAGTGGAGCCAGTAAGTTGGTAGCTAATTATTTTTCCTGATTGCTTCCTGTTGCCATTTGAAGCGGTGAGCCCACGGAAATGCCTTTGTTCTAGTGGTCCCGGTGCTGGGAATGGCCTGCCCCAGCCCCACGGCTCAGGCCTCTCCCTTTTAGCTGCACAGGACTTGCTCCAGGACGGCCCTTGGGTGGTTACTGCAGGATGCTTACTGCCTGGCCCGCGGGGAGGGCCCGGCAGGTGGGTACTGAGTTAACTAATTGCTGTGGAGAGTCCACTGAGAGTTCCCCTGAAGGACCCTCTGCTTCCCAAAGCAGGGCCCACGTGCCTTGAACCCTCCCGTTCAGTTCCAAGAATTTACCCAGTGCACCCACATGATCCAGCATTTGCTGTGGAGATCCCGTCATATTTGGAACCCGTTTAATTTCAGCTGCACTGTGTCACCGCTCAGGCATTTAGCAGAATTTGCACACGGGATGGGGGTGTGTGCAGTAAGGTTCGAGGACTCAGCGTGGCTTCTTACCCCGCAGCTTGGGCTTGCCAGGGCCGAGGGCGGGGGCTTTGGGGTCAGACCACTTGGGTCTAGAGGCTCAGTACCTGTTTGACTTTGGACAACTTACTTAGCTTCTTTGTATTCTGTGTCCTCACCTGGTCCCCCCACCCCCCAGCCAACATGGTCCGGAACGTTAAATGCTGCCTGGGAAACCCTTAGCACCATTCCTGGCCCGGGTGAGGAACCGGTGGTGGCAGAGCTGCAGTGCCTGTTGTGTAATGGGGTCCTTGATCTTTCTGCCTGGAAGGTCTAGAAGCTATTGTCACACAGTCGGGATTTTTCTACTGTGTGGGACCTTGGACCTCTAGCCCGCTGTCTGACTTGTTTATCGCTGCAACACTGGGTGAGGGTTCTTGTGGTGGTTAACAGTGTGGGCAGAGCCTTGCTTGTCGGGGGAGCTTGGGCAGCGGACTCCACCTTTGTGTACCCTAGTTTTCTCTTCTGTAAAATGGGTATAACAATACTTCCTCCCAATAGTTCAGTGAGTTGACGCGTGCCTGTATCAGGTCTTATTATTGTTGCTGCTGCTCTTGGTGCCTGGTGAAGCCCTGGGGAGAGAATGGGACGGAATGGCAGAGGAGGCCCGGGCCTTTGCTGTCGGGGTGTCCGGTTGACGGGAAGGCAAACAGAAGCTGACTGTGCAGCTCTGGGAGAGGCGGGCTCAGTCCCAGAGCCCTGTCCTCAAGAACTGGCGGGTCTCTGCTGAAAGAGGTCGGATCGCGCTGCAGAGTCTGGACATGGTCCAGAGAGCGATGGAAGCTTCCGGAGACTTTAGTTGGAGGAGGGGGATAGGAAACGCAGGGGAAACGTGTTGAATTGATTTTTTTTTTTTTTTAAATTGAGGTGAAAATCACGTAACATAAAATTAACCATTTTAAAGTGGCATTTAGTACATTCACAACGCTGGGCAAGGACCCCTCCTGTCAAGATACAAAACATTTCCATCACCCCAGAGTAAAACCCTGTACCCGTTCAACCATAACTTCAACGACTTCCCATCCGCCGATCCCACGAATTGGGGTCTCTGCGGACTCGCGTGTTCCGGACGCTTCGCTTACAGGGAATCATAGGCTGTGGTGCCTTCTGCGTCTGGCTTATTTAGCGGGATGCTTTCGAGGTGCATCCACGCTGTAGCACTTGTCACTGCTCCACTCCTTTCACGGCTGAACAGCCTTCCGTCACGTGGAGAGAGCACATTTGCTCATCCGTCCACCTGCTGATGGGTTGACCTTGCTTGAGTACTTCTCCCAGTGGGCACGGGATGGGAGCCGGTTGTCCTTGCGGGGTTTGGACAGTGGAGGCTATTTAAAGCTGGGCCGGGGACGTGAGCAAATTAGCTTCAGAGCTGGGAGAGCCGGGCCAGGGGACAAGCTAAGGGCCCAGGGCTGGCCTCTGGCAGGGGAGGGGTGCTGGGAGGTGGACTTAGTGCCATGTTCATAATTACAGAAGCCCTGGGAGGAACTGGACATCTGCGGTTTAAGAGGCCTCTGGGCTGGTCACTTGCCACGCTCTCAGAATGGGGAGGCTCTGATGGAAGCAGGGGGCCGCGTGCAGCCCCTTCCCCTGCTGGGCCTGGGACACATTTGTGCAGGAAGCAGTGACCTCTCTGCTCCGCGGGCGTCCTGATGACAGAGTGGTTCCAAGCGCTGCTGACAGCTGTGGGCGGCAGAGGCACAAAGAGCCAGCCTCCTGGGCCCACCCGCCGCTACGGGCTGCTCTCTGCTTTCTCTTCAGCTCAGGAAGTGGTGGTCTGCTAACTCTTGGCCTCAGTTTCCTCATCCACAAAATGGGGACGATGGCGTGTACCTTGCAGGGTGCTGGCTGGGGTTCAGTGAGGAGGAAGCTGAGGCGGGCCATCATGGGAAGGACGTGGTGGCAGGGGGAGTCCTGCCCTAGGCAGGGGGAGTCCTGTTTCCCTAGGGAAACACCCCTGCCGTTTCCTTCTAAAAGAGTCCGAGGGTCAGAGTCCCAGACACCATCTTCCAGTGGGGGACTGGGAGAGGGGAGGGGTGTTGTGAGCGTGTTGACCTCAGGCTCCAGCAGTGGTGGCAGCTGCCTGGGGCTGGAACCTCAGGGTCTGATCGTATCAGTGCCCAGGGTCACATGTCCGCTGTCCTCTGTCCCCCTGACTCAGGACCTCTCTTGCCCAGGACCTTGGGAAGTTGTCCTGGTGACATCGCCTGTGAGCCCTTTTGCAGGGCTGGGAGATACTGTACTTGCTGGGTATTTCCTTATTTTCTTGGTTGGTATTTGATTCAATGTAGATTTTTTTTCAGTGCTTTCAGTTTGCCTGCGTGTAGTTTTTCTAGTGGTTAAACTGAAGCCAGGAGGTACCTCATCTGCCCACCCCCGGGCCCCACTGCCCTTTCTGTGCTGGGCCTGGGCCGTGTGGCTTCCCCGAAGGCCCAGCCGGCTCCACCCTTCCCCCTCTGGGACCCTGCGCTCTCAGGTCTGGAGTGTGGCCTCCTGAGGCTGTGGCAGCCCCCAGCTCTGCCATCCCGGCCTTAAGCATACAATTTAAGAGCGGCATTAATTACAGTCACAATGTTGTGTGACTGTCACCACCATCTGTTTCCAAACAAAATTTTTAGCACCCCAAACAGAAACCGTATCCGTTAAGCAGTCACTCCCCAGTTCTCACTCTACCCCCAGCCGCTGGTAACCTCTATTCTGCTCGTCTGGGTCTGTGAATTTGCCTTTTCTAGGTATCTCATATTTGTAGACTCACATGATGTTTATCCTTTCGTGTGTGGCTTATTTTAATACTTTGTTTATCCATTCACCTGTTGCTGAACACTTGGGTTGTTTCCACCTTTGGCTATTGTGAATAATGCCACTGTGAACACGGGTGTGCAGGAATCTGTATGAGTCCCTGCTTTCACTTTCAGGGGATATACCCAGAAAAGTGAAATTGCTGGATCATATGGCCATTCCGTGTTTAATTTTTGAGGAATGTGAAACTGTCTTCCATAGCAGCTGCACCATTTTACATCCCCGTCAGCAACACACAAGGGTTCCAGTTTTTCCCCATCCTGGCCAGCGCTGGTTATCTTCCCTCTGTTTGGTCCTCACCAGCCTAGCAGATGTGAAGTGGTACCACACTGTGGTTTTGACTTGCAGTTTCCTGGTGGCTTATGATGTTGAGCATCTTCACACGTGCTTGTTGGCCACTTTCTTTTACAAATATGTGTATTTTAAAATGCAAGACCTACATGAATACATATAAACAGCTTAGACCCGTAACTGCGTGGTACCTCTTTCTGGGAAGACCAGTGTCCTGGTCAGAGATGACCACACCTTCAGCACGTAGTTTAGCGTGTTATTTTTGTTTTGAACGTGTACTCATATTTTTGAAAGCTAAGTAGTATTTTGTAGTACGGGCACACCATATTTCATGGCTTTTACCCGGTTGCGGAGCACTTAAGTTTTTCCAGGCTTTATTGCTGTTACAGGGCATGACACAGTGAATAACGTTGCATATGCATCTGTGCACGTGCGTACAAGCATTTTTGTAGGATACCTTCCTTGTCAAAGAGTATGTTCATTTATACAATATTTTTTTAAATGAGTTAAGATCATGTGTTCTTTTATTTATTTGTTTGTTTTTTGGCTGTGTTGGGTCTTCGTTGCTGCGTGTGGGCTTTCTCTAGTTGCGGCGAGCGGGGCCTACTCTTCGTTGTGGCGTGTGGGCTTCTCATTGCGGTGGCTTCTCTTGTTGCGGAGCACGGGCTCTAGGCGCATGGGCTTCAGTAGTTGTGGCATGCAGGCTCAGTAGTTGTGGCTCACGGGCTTAGTTGCTCCGCGGCATGTGGGATCTTCCTGGACCACGGCTCAAACCCATGTCCTCTGCGTTGGCAGACGGATTCTTAACCACTGCGCCACCAGGGAAGTCCCATTTATACAATTTTGAAGATACTGACAAATTCCTCCAAAAGGGCTGCACCAATTTATACCCTACTAGGCATCTCTGAGGGTACATACTTTTCCTTCTCCTTTCGGTGCTGGGAATCACCAGATTGTATTTTTAAAAATCTATTTGGTTAAAAATTATAACACATTTTGGTTTGCACTTCCCTTCATTACTGGCTTATGTGCAAATTGCCTACTCTTATCCTTGGCCCATTTTCCTGTTGAGTTGCTTATCCTTTTCTTATTGATTTGTAGGAACTTTTTATTTGGTGTGGACATTCATTCTTTATTATATTTGTTCCAGATTTTTCTTCTGATCTGTAGCTAGTCCTTCATCCTTGTTTCTGGTGGTTTATTATGGCGAAGACATTAGAAAGTTTCATGTAACAGAACTCGAGTCTTTTCTCTTATGGGTTCTGGGTTCCATGCCTTGTTTCTCTACCCCGAGACTATAAATACATCTTCCTTTATTTTCTTCCAAGACTGTTATTATTTTGTTGTTTTATATTCAGACATTATTCTGTTTTTTCGGTTGGGAGGAGGAATATGGTATGAGGTAGGGATCTGAACTGTCCCCCCTGTAAGTGGATAGGGAGTTGATGGCATGGCCTGTCCTGTCCTCATTCATTTAAAATGCCACTCTTTAACTTGCAGTGTCCGCAGGTGCTTGGCTCCTCATTCTGGAACCTTCTGTCCTGCTCTCTTGACCTGTGGCTGTCTTTCTGTGCCAGCCTGCTGCTGTTTTAATTTCCATAGCATCACAGTATATTTTGAGGTCGACTGTGCAATTACCCCTTCGTCGCTCTTTTCGAAAAACTGTGTTGACTCTTCTTGTGCATTTATTCTTTGGGGATAAACTTCAGAGTCAGCCTGTGAGGTTCTATCCTTTGATCCGGGGACAGTAAATGGTGACATTCAACAGGTGTCGGAGGGCTGGACTTCAGAAGTGGCCTCTGACCAAGCAGGCTGGTCTCTGTGAAGGAAATCCACCTGTGGCTGCCGCGGAGCTGGCCTTCGCATTTTGGGTTCCTCTTGGCATGTGGCGTGTGCTTCAGAGGCGGTGTGTACGCTGGATTGCCTGGGATGCGCCTGCTCCCTGGCTCATGCCAGCGTCTGCTCAGGAAACAGGCTCTAGTGCAGCTAATCCCAGCGCTTGCCCAGAGGCAAATATAATTACTGCGTGAATGATTGCTCCCCTCCCCTCGTTCATTCCAGAGCAAAGTGTGAGCAACTTTAATAATTTCTTCCCTGGGCTGTACCCTCTATTAACCCAGATGGGGAGGCGGTACCTGCCTCAGTAGGTCCCCAAAACTCTCAGGAAATTGCTCAGTGGGCATTAAAGGTCACCTGAGTGCATGGCCCCGGCCCGGACACTTGAGCCCCGGGGGCCTGGGTGCTTTCCAGACTTGCCGCGCGCGCCGACAGCTGCCACCTGGGACTCCGCCCTGGAAGGAGCAGGCGTTGTCCACGATGGGAGCTGAGGGGATGTCCTCCCCGCAAGCCGGTTGTAGGTCAAGGTGTGTTCTCCAGCTGGCCTTTGTGGGGGAGGCCGTTTCTCTGAACTTTCCCCAGAGTGAGCTTGGTTCCCCGAAGGAGACTGAATGCGGGGAACCAGGGTGCGGCAGGCGTCCGTCTTAGCCCCGCTGGATTCCTCTTTACACAGGCCGGAAGCGGGGAGCACTTTGATGACCGTCCGTCCTCTGCTGTCCAGATTCAGGCCTGTCTCCGTTCCCTCCCGCACCCAGACCCCCCGGCTCTGAGGCTTCCCCCTGGGGCCTCCACAGTACCCCATGGAGGGCTAGATTCCAGGTGGAGGATTACATCAACTTCTAGTTGGTCTCTGCTTTCTAGAACCTTCCCCTTGCCCGTTTATCTTTCACTCTGGCCAGATTAATTTTTCTAAAACTAGTTTCATCATATCCTTCCCTTTCTAAGAAACACTACACTGGCTTCGTGGTGTCCAGAGTTGGAACTTTTTGGCCCAGTGCTCCATGCTGCCCTGAGGATGTGCCCCTGCTGTCCGGGGTGAGCACTTTTCCAGGCAGATCCATCTCCTTGGAGTCCAGAACCTTTCATGGTCCGCCCAGCCTGAGAGGGCCTGGGGGACAGATAGTCTTCATCTTCGTCCTTCTACCTCTGGCCTGGTGTCTGGTGTGTAGTGGACGCTCAGCGTAGCTGCCCTGAGGATTCCCGAGGCCTTGTCTGTCCAGGGAGCGTGGGCCATCCTTACTTCCTCTGGCCCCTGAATCTACAGTGTTGCGAGCTCCCGCCTGCATCCCAAACTCCAGCCTGGCTTTGTTTCCCAGATTGTGAAACAGCTGTCCGGCTACATGACAAAAGGCTTCTGGGGCCAAGTGTGGGACCCCCCCCCCTCCCCCCTCTAGAGCCCATATTTCTGAGGTCTGGATTCTAAGATGGCCTGCAGCAAATAAAGCTGGCCTTTATTCTACTTCAGGAAACCCAGTGCATCCTAAACGCACTGGACCGCGGTGTCCTGGGTCCACGTGACACCTCCCACCTTCCGCAGCCCGGACTGAGACGTGACAGTGGGGCCTGGCGCCTGCATCCTTCACCCGTCATTTTTATCATCTTTCAAAACACTGTAGAACATTTTCAGTCATGCAAAACACGCAGAAATAGTGGTACAAGAATTTTTATGCTAAAAGAGGTTTCTGTGCTTTTGAGTTACAACTACAGAGTAGGTAGCTGAGTGACGATATTGTTGATGAACTTGCAGGAGTTTAAGCATTAAGAGGGCATTGCCCTGGGACTTCCCTGGCGGTCCAGTGGTTAAGACTCTGTGCTTCCACTGCAGGGGGCACGGTTTCGATCCCTGGTCGGGGAACTAAGATCCTGCAAGCCGCGCGGCGCATCCAAAAAAAAAAAAAAAAAAAATTTTTTTTACGAGAACGTTGCCCCTTCAGGGTCGCGCCCTTGAGCACCTGAAGCTTGTTCCAGTCGCGTTGTCACTGCCCGGGTCTCTGCATGAGTTTGCTCGGCCCTGGTTGACTCCCGGGGCCCGTGCTGTATTGTGGGTGAGCGGCTCCCGAGCCCGGCCACCGTGGGCCTCCCACTGCTGCCCTCCCTTTCAAGAGGCTCATTACACCGGCCGTGGCCACCGCAGCCTGGGTCCTTGCCTGGCTCCCTGCTGCAGCTCTTAGGCTGCCCAGAACCCACGAACTGCTGACCGCTTGCTCCGGGTGCCGCCGGGGCTGGTCTGTGCTGGCTTTCGCGGTGTCCTCAGTGTTGGCAAAGTTCTCTCCAAGTGGAGTGTCAGCTCACAGGGCTGAGCTGCTGGCTGTCTGGCTCTGCCGGGATGGGGTTGGGGGCGGTCCAGGGGACCCGTGCGTGCGCCCCTGCCCGGAGAGCAGGGTCCTGGTCACCATGGTGCAGGCGGTGATCTGTCCTCGAGGCAGCCCGCCCCGCACCTCCTTTCAGAAGGCACTGGAGCAGTGAACGGTTCAAGATGTACAGAGGATTGCCCAGAGCCGAAGAGCAGTTTCCATCCTCTTGGCTACCAGGCCTAGCTTTTTAAAACTTTCCCCTTTATTTTGAAGGAGTTTATCCTTCCAAGGAAAGTACATTTGTGAAGTAGTAACCTTTTCTCCTTATTGATCCCAGACACTCACGATCACCAAGCCGGGCTGCTGGGGCTTGCAAGGTTTCCATCAGCCTCTCAGCGGGGAGTTTCCATTTGGCTTTTCAGCTGTGAAAGTGCCTCTTGGGGCCAGCACACCGCGTGGCCCCTTGGGCTGTGGGCCCGGGCTGGGAATAACTGATTTGGAGGATGAAGCGGGATCTGCTCCAGGATCCAGGCAGGTCGGGCTGCAAGGTGGGCACTGGGCTTCAGGCAGCCCCCTTGCTCTGCTCCACCCACGAGGATCCAAGAAGATGCACTCAGAGCACCTGCCAGGCGAGCCTTTCTCCCCCGGCCTCCTGTGTCTTAACATCACCGGCCTTTCTGGAGCTTCTTGTCTAGGTACCCAGTGCCCCGCCCTGCCAGGATAGAAGGTGGCTGAAGGTGGGACCCTACCCCCCACACCGCCCCCCCAGCCCTGGATGCCTAGAGGGTCGTGTTAGGGACTTTGGACCTGTGAAGAGAGAGTTCTGCAGAAACTCTGGGGGTTTAATCACTAGTCTGATCTTACTGCAGTAAGGTTTAAGGTCTCTGGATGGCTGGGATCTCAGGGGATGTTGTATTTTCAGTGGGGAACTGGACAGGGTTAGGGTTTTTCCGGACTTCCCTAGCTGGTGTCAGCAGAGCAGGGTGGTGACGCAAATGGGGGGGTGCCCAGTTAGGAACGCGTTCTGATCTGTGAGTGGTGAGGGACACCAAGGGACACACTTGGTTCAAGTGTCCCCTGCCCACTCTTTGTAGATGTGAAGAGGACAGGTAGGCCTCGTTCTGCCCCTGCCTACCCGTAGCACCTAAGGCCAGCTTGGTCCCTAGTGGACACTCGGGAAGGTCACCCCACCGTGGCACATGTGGCGTGATGTGTTGTCCCCTCCAGCAGCCGTGTCCAGTGCTGGCCTCCGAGCAGACCCGCTGTCTCAGGCACCCCTGGACAGAGGACACACTGAGCTCCCGGCCTGCTTCCCTGTCGTTCCCCACCCCCCATTCGGTTTGCTGTGAACAGCTGAGGGAGCTGCTGGAGGAATCCCAGCCGCGAGCCTGGGGGCCCTGGGGGCTGCCTGCTCAGCCTCCCCAGCCTGGAATCCCAGGGCACAGCAGGCCCCTCCCACCTGTTCTGGCTCGGTTCACACTGCTGGCTCGCTCCCAGCTCTGCAGCCTCGAACGAGTGAGCTACCCCTCTGGCCTCAGTTTCCCCACCTGTTGGGGTGTGTGGGGGGGTGATCGTAATGCCACCACATAGACACACCTGAGGATGCAAAGAGGTGAGGCCAGCGCCCGTGGGCCCTCAGTAGTTATTAGCTATTAGGGTTACTACGGCAATCATAATTGTTATTCTCTGGGGCGAGGGCCCTCAGGGGATTCTGGAATCGGGTTCAACTCCAGCTGAAAGGTGCCTTGGTGGGAACCGGCTCAGCTCGGCCCACTCAGTCCATCTCTGATGAGAAGGTGAATGTTGAGTTGCGTTAATTGCCCCGAGTGGCCTGATGGCTCCAGTCCTGGACTTGCTTCCTTGCCAAGGTCAATCCGGCATTTATTTTGTAGCTGGGAGCCTGGTGGGGTGGGTGCCGGGAACCCTGGGGCTGGGGCCGCAGGTACAGGTATCTGAGGGCTGCGTCTCTCCTGGAACCTGTGCTCTGTTAGAGGTGTGGCCAGGAGGGTGGGGCCAGGAGCTCAACCCCTGCCTCTCCCTCCTCAGAGGATGTTGTCGGAGACCCTGCTTCCTTCTTGCCTGAGCCAGCCTGACCGACCCCCAGGGTCTCCTCTCTCATCGGCTGACCAGCATCCCCCTCCTCCCTGCCCCCCAGCATCGCTGGCCTGCCCGCCCCCGCTTCCTACCCTGTCACCTTCCCTGCTGAAGGCGGACGAGGCAGCCCAGGTGCTGGCTCTTCACCCTCAAACTGAGGTCCCTACTCCTCGTGGCTCCCCTCTCTTGGACGTGGACGGTCAGCGCCCTTTACCTTCAGGGTGGAGCCGCTGCTCCTGTGCGGCCCTGAGCCCCCTGCCCTCCCTCTGTACCTGCCCTCTGCACCTGCTCAGGTGGGACCGGCCTCCTCCTTGACCTGGGAGGCTCCCGGCTCTCCTGACTCTGCTGTTGCCTCTAGCCCAGGAGTAATTTAAGCCTCTGGCCGGTGTGCCCGGCACAGAATCAGGCCCCTGGGAGCCGGATGAGCACAGGCAGGCAGGGGCTCCATCCTCATGGCTGGCCCAGGCCAGCGGTGAGTGTACCGATGAGGGCTGTGAAGGGCCTTCCTTCCCGCGCCTGCTCCCCGGAGGTGCCACCTGGACCCCGTCTTCCTCTGGATCGGTCTCCCTTGCGAGAAAGCACGGAGGCCTCTCTCCCTGAAATGTTTACCTTCTGGAGGGCTATTGCTCCACTCCTCCGACCAGCTCTAGAGGCAGGGAGGTCAGCCTCATCTCCGTGGTCACTGATGAAGCTGAGGGGCAACATGAGTTTGTGGAGTGACCCAGTGATGGGACGCGCCCCCTTCCTCCACTCCCAGACTCAAGGCTTCATCACGCAGGAGACACGTAGCTCCACGCTTAGAACCCCTGAGGCCCCCCCAGAGCCCAGGTGGTCCTTGTGAGGAGGGTCCCCCGGGGCGGGGGGAGGGAGCGTGGACTTGGGCTCTTGGGTTGTTGTGTGGCTACAGATGGGTGCACAGGAACGATTGTCTTCCCTGCCCACCCCGGCAGGTGGGAACCCGGGGTGGGAGCCCCAGAGATAAGCAGGAGGCGCTGTTGGCCCACCAGCCTGTTCGGGCTCGCCCTCCAGAGCAGTGTCCCGCTCTCTGGGCCCTGCTCTCTCTGCCTGAGAAGGAGGGGCAAGGAGCATCGGGCTGCAGCGTGCGTCTGTGCTGCCCGAGGACAGAGGGGTTGTCCTGGGACGCATGAGGGGACCCAGACAGAGGCCGAGGGGCCGCGATCCTCCTGGGACGGTCACGGCAGTGCCTCAGGGGGCGGTCTCCCCCTGTCTGGATGCTGCCCCGGTGTCTAGCCCTTTTGCAGAGAGTTCTGGGGTCATTCGATGGCCCCATGAGGTAAAACGAACGGATTTCAAGTGTGGAAAGAACCTGAGCGCTTTGATCTCTCATCGTTGATTGGCTGAGTGTGACTTTGGTCACCTTGTGCCTCACTCTCCTGGTCCATAAGATGGGGTGATGGCATGATGCCCAGCTTAGTTCCAGAAATAATCAGTGTGCTGGTCCTCGGCGCTGGACTTCACAGGCAGCCCGCAAACTCACGTAAATACGTGGAATTGAAAACTGACAGCTCCTCAGAGAATGTCAGTGTCCTGAGAGGCTTCAGCAGGGGCCGGGGGCAAGAGGTTTGAGTTTTCTTTTATCTGATGATTTTCGTCTGTCCCCTTCTGTCTGTGGGACTAGGTGTCCTGAGCCTGAGGTCCTGTTGGCACCTGGGGGAGTCTCTGGGTCTTGGCACCCAGGTGGCTGCTTTTTTCCTGGAGCAGAAGATCATTGGAAAACAGAGCCTCCCAATTTTGCCCCAAAAGAAGGAGATTTTGTGAATGATGGTCAACTTGGCACGTCCTTATTATCATTATTTTTTTGCTACACTTAAAGAAAAGCTGGTACAAAGGTATGTTTGTTTCTGAAGCGTGTTTCCTTTCCCAGATGTTCTTTTCTGCTGATTCCAAAATGCATTCTGAGCTCACCTCTCCAGTTTCCTCTCTGCGGGGCAGAACAATGAGGTCTCTGTAACCACACGGGGAACACGCCGCCTTCCTTGCCAGTGGGCATGGGGGGAGGTGGGACGATCCCACCTTCCCCCACCTCGGTGGAAATGACCAGTCCGTGCCAGCCTGGTGAGAGGCCCTGGCTGACTGCCGGGGGTCGGGCGGTCTGCTTGCCTGTGGGGGGGATTTGAGGGTTGGGACTTAGAGGCACTGCAGCCTGCACCTTTGTCCCCAGTCCTTGAGTTAACTGTGTGGCCTTCGCGCTAAATTCTTGTGTCTGCATTGCGTTTGTGGACCCTGGGACTTGGTACTGTCTCTCTTACCAGGTGTTGATCCGGCCCCTTTCCTCTTCTTTTTGTCTGGTATCAAATACCAGTGCTGTGCCAAGGGCAGGTCTCCAGGACACAGTGCAGATGCAGAGTTGGCTGGAGAGCCAGGTAGAACCAGGTGGGGCATCACCATGAGCCCAGGGGGCTTCAGGCCCTCCTCCGCTGCTTGGCCTCTCGCTTCGTTACTTGCGACACGGGGTGTGTGTGCTCCTTGGGGGAGCTGTGAACCACACAGAGGCATGTGCGTGCTCACACACACACACACACACACACACACACGTGTGCGCACACACAGTACCCTTAGAAGTGCCTCCTTGGTTGATTCCCAAGGACAGCTAAGTGACCCTGAAAGCTTGCACTTAGGGCAGTTCTGATACTGGTCTCCATTAAGAACGACCTCTATGGATCACTTTATTTGAGGCCTGCATTTAACGAAAATCTTTATTTTTTGGTCAATACATCCTGCCTTAGAACACCCGAGATAGAAATCTCTAGACGTGATAGATCAAAGTAGCTCACATTTATTGAAAACTTAGTGCACCAGGCAGGTTCTGAGATGTTCATCGATTGACTCATTGAATCCTTCCGGCCTCTCTGGGGGCGGGGTGCCATCAGACCCCATCACACAGGTGAGGAAGCTGAGGCCAGGAGAGCCTGGGGAGCTCTCAGGGTCATACAGGGACTGCAGTTGGCAGACTGAGGCTCCAGTGCCCACCTCTTCATTGCTATTTGAATTGGCTGACGAGCCACAGTGCATTTAGATAAGCGTGGTGCTGAGCCCTCGGTGCAGACAAGGAAACAGGCCTGGAGGGGGCAGTGCCGTGAGAACCCCTCTCCGGGGTGGCCCGTCTCCTGTACAAACCGGGGTGCCACCTGGGGCCTGTTTAGGTTGGGGCCTTGGGCCTTCGGCTGAAAGCCATTGACTTGCCTTCTGCCAGAATGGACAGGCATTGTCATCCTCCAGGGCCCGAGTCAGTCCCCATCCCAAGACCTGTCTCTCCATCTTTGCCGTGGCCTTGGGCCGCTCCCGGGAGCCTGGCAGGCCAGGAGCCATGGAACCGAAATGGTATGTAATCAGAATGCTATATTTTGTCGAAAATAAGAATGTTAGGAATGGGCTGGTTTCTGGCAAGTCAAACTGGGACTCTGAAATACATATTTTTCCTGCTCTGCCCTGAACCTTCTAATTAGTGAGAACGCACATGGGCAGACATAAATCAAATGTCATATTCCCTAAAAACTTGTCCTAGGTATCACTGAGTGGGTAACATCCCGCCGTTGCTGAATTAGGGCTTGCAGAGTGAGTGCATGTGTGGGTGTGTGTGTCGGGGTGTTTGTGGGTGCAGGGGAGGGAGGGAAGGACAGAGGTGCCTGAGGTGAGCCCTCACCACCTGTTTCCTTGCCTCTCAGACCCCTGGGCCTCTGCTTCCGGCCCCCCCAGCCCTATCTGCACCTGCACAGCCACTGCAGGGGAATATATATATTTGCCCAATTAAAACATAATTATGGGGGAAATGGCTTTCATGGAGAAGCGCTTTCCCTTGCAGGAAAATCTCCGCTGTGCAGTGTTGCATAGGCCCCGGCTTCCACCACCGATGGGCTACAGTAATGGACTCGGTTTTGGGAAAGGCCATCTGTCTCTGCTGACTGGCCCTGGCGTGGGATGTGTCCTCCCCTCACTGGTGTTTGGACTGGACTCCAAACAGTAGTTGTGAACCAGCTCTGGGTGGCCTGTGGGCCGGATGCGAACACTCGGCCTGGGGGTCCCGGTCAGTTGGGTCACCGGTTCTGTGCTGCGTTGGTCGTGGAGTGTGGATCGATGCCTTGGAGACTGTTGGGTCGTCTGTATCCCAGGTGGTGTGTTGTAAACGATTTCCTCGTAACCAGATGGAGGAAGCCTCTCCATCAAGGCTGGCAGCCACTGGCCACAGCCGGAGGGGCTCCTCGTGGCAGCTGCACGTGTGGGGTGAGTGAGGCCCCCCCCTCCCCAGGGAGCCCCGGATCTCGGTGGCCGTCAGCCTCCTTGTCCGTGAAAGGCGGGAGAGGCAACTGCGGGGTGGAAAGTGAGGGTGCGGAGCTGAGATCACCAACATCCTAGGACCCCAGGTTTTTCAAAACGTATCCCCTGGGCCAAGAGTAGAAACTATTTGTGATCAGATACATCTGGGGAGTCCTGGGGCTTACGAAGTGAACTAGGTTTCTCACTGCGGAACTTCTCAGAGCCTTTAGACTGGTGGTCACGTGCCCCCGTGTCCCCCTCTGCCTAGTCAGCCTTGACAGGTTGGGGAGAGAGGGTGATGACTGTCCTGCGAGCTGGGTTGTGCCCAGAGTGACACACGACGTCGCCGGCACTGCTTTTCACTGTCACCCTCGCTTTGGGGTGGCTTCTTCAAGCTGTCACCTCTGCATGGTGGCCCTCTCTCTCTCCGAGGACCGTGTGGGATGACCCAGCGTCCTGTTTGAGTCTTAAGGTCAGAGTAAGCTCCCGGCCGTTCTCATCGAGGGATTTTGTGTGAGGGGACAAAGCCCCAAAGCAACCAACAAGTACCTCCAGGAACATTTATGTTGGTTGTTGTTGGTTGCTTTGGGGCTTTGTCCCCTCACACAGATTTAGTCTAGAGTCCATAGGGTTTTGGGGCAGGGGAGGTGGTGG
This sequence comes from Monodon monoceros, assembly GCF_005190385.1. Classification (NCBI taxonomy): domain Eukaryota; kingdom Metazoa; phylum Chordata; class Mammalia; order Artiodactyla; family Monodontidae; genus Monodon; species Monodon monoceros. The sequence continues at coordinate 102,645,873 of NW_021703784.1, forward strand.
AGGGAAAAGCCCAGCGCAGGATCGGGGCTCCACCCCCACCCCTGCCAGTTGCGTGCTGCGTGGCCTTGCTATGTGACCTTGGTGACCGCTGTGCTTTGGATACCTTATCTGCTAAAAAAGGTAGATAAGCTAGCTCCTCCCTCAGCAGGGGGTCATGAGGGTAAGTTGGGCAAAGGTAGAGGGTGGGGACCACACAGCAGGCGGTTCTTCCTCTGCCTGGCCCCCTTGAGTCTGTGGTCCCCCCGTGGGTGTTGGGCTGGGGGCTGGGCACTGGTGGTTACCTGCAAGGTGGGGGGCTTGGTGACAATCTGATATCATCCCTGGGGTGACCCTGGGCTGGGGGTGACCCTTTGCTGGGTGGGAATTAGGGCCACATGGTCATTCCTGGAACGGGCCAGGTCAGCTGGGTCAGGACCCTCAGAGTAGCCCTTGGGGGCGGTTGGCTGCCCTGACTGACACCCAGGGGTCCCTCTGCAGGCACTGGGCCTGGGTCAGGTTCTGACCCTTTGTCCCCCAGATCTTCCAGTAGCTACCAAGCCCAGGCTCTTCCCAGAACGGAGGTTCGGTCCTGTCCTCAGCATGGCCAGTGTGCCCTCCTGCCTGCCCTGGGGCCTGAGTGGCCCCGTGTCAGGGCCACAGCCCCCCGTGCAGGGGACAGCCCCCAGCCCATCTCCCTGTTTCATGAAGCCCGGGAGGCCCGCATCCTCAGGTTCTTTGTGCTCTAAGGCGTCGGAAGCAAACGACCTCATTTTCTTTTTATCTTTTGCAGCTGATTTCTTCTTCCTGCTCCACCCCTCCCCCAAGCCTGCCCCCGACCGTTTCCTGTTCACCTGCTTCCCTGACCTTTGAAATGTGGACCCTGCTCGGGAAGCTTGCCCGGGGCCTCAGGGTTAATTACCACCTTCCTATAGGCCGAGCGCGTGCACGTGTGCATGTGTGCGTGTGTGTGTGTGTGTGTGTGTGTGTGTGTGTGTGTGTGTGTGTGTGTGT
>NW_021703784.1:102646872-102719004 GCF_005190385.1 Monodon monoceros
TGTGTGTGTGTGTGTGTGTGTGTGTGTGTGTGTGTGTGTGTGTGTGTATTACAGAGACTGGGATGGGGGCTGGGGAACATCAGAAATGGAGGTGACCAAGCTGGAAGGGAGAGGATGCTCTCCAAGCTGAGTTGGGAGCCTGGACCTGGCTGAGGGTCAGGGCGGTGGGGGGGGTAACGTGTGGACGGGGTGGAGGGAGGCAAGTGGGGAGGCACTGGGAGCCGGGCAAGTGTGGGCTGAGTGCGGGGAGCAGGGTGTGACCACATGGCTGGGCTGGGACGGGGGTGGGGGGTGGCCTTTGTCCCGCACCCAGCCATGTGCACAGACCTTAGGAAAGCAGGTTGGTGAATGTCCACAGCTCACCTGTCAGCCCAGGTCGAGCGTAGGACTTCCAGTGTTCCAGAAGTTTCCTCGAGCTCCTTCCCAGCCATCACCCGTGTGCCCGGCCCCGGGAGCCACGTTCTAGTTGTGTCTGTTCCGAACACCGCCACCCCTGTGGTCGTGATAAAAGCTCTTTATAACCCGAGCAGCCTTGGTTTGGGAAAAGGCAGCCTGTCCTTCAGAATGGTTTACAGTTGTCTGCCAGCCATGGCGACATCTGCTACAGATTTGGAGCGAAATCTGGCATTTCTTCATTACTTGTGTGCGAATGGCAGCAACTCAATCAATCGATCATCATCAAGACAGCGCCTGGAGACTTCCTGGGTGGCGCAGTGGTTAAGACTCCGCGCTCCCAGTGCAGGGGGCCCGGGTTCCATCCCTGGTCAGGGAACTAGATCCCACATGCATGCCGCAACTAAGAGCCCGCGGTCCGCAGCTAAAGAGCCCACGTACTGCAACGAAGATCCCGCACGCGAAAGATCCCACGTGCCACGACTGAGACCCCGTGCAGCCGAATGAATGAATGAATAAATTTTAAAAAAAAGCGCCTGGAATGGGAAGGGTGGACCACCGCCCCTTTGGCAGCCAGCCCTGTTCTGCATGGGGCTGTGTGGGTGACACCCCCATCCCTGCCCTGGGGAGTGGGGTGTGGCCCGCCTGGTGAGGGTACACACAACACCCTCGGGGGACGCGGGGCAGGCTGGGAGGGCTCCTGGAGGACCCAGGCTTTCACCTGGGCCAGGCGTAGCCACCAGGGAGGGTTTGGTGGGAGTGGGGGCGGTGAAAGGCTTGGAGGTGGAGAGGGTGGGGTCTGTGCAGGGGAGCCTGGGCGCCTGAGGCCATGGTGGGGGTACGGAGAGAGGAATTTGGGGATATTCCCTGGCTCAGTGGGTTCTGAGATGTCTGGGTGGTTGGGTGGGGGCTGTGATAACTCAGCCGAGGTGGAAACTGGGGAGTAGAATCATTCCCGGGCATTCGGAGATGTTATCAAAGATTCATCACTCGGGCTCAACCCTTTCAGGCCTACAAGTTTGAGTTTGCTGAGCTTTCCGTAAAAGGCAGAACATCTGTTCAGTTAAAGGAAACCCAAGATTTTATTATTGTTGTAAATGTCAAGTCTGTCCTTTGGAACATTTAGACCACTGCAGGATGGTGTCACCAAAAAGAGCCTATCTCAGTTGGGTCGAAGCCTGAGATCAGACACGGGGTTCTGTGGCCGGAACTGTGGTCGCTGTAGCTGCACGAGGGCTGCCGTGGGCGCTGCCCCCGCTGTGAGAGCAGCACAGGTGGCAAGGGCCTCCGGGGAGCTGAGGGCAGGGACGGAAATGTGGGGCGGGGGGCCCTCGGCTTCGAGGAACTTCCCACAGAAAAGTGAGCTTGGATTTTTGGTATTGCTTCTCCCTTAATTACGAAAGTTCCGTGAGACACCGAGGTGTGATTTTGCTGAGATGCTACTAATGGTACAGCAGTGACTATTTCCAGCCATTTTAAGCTCTCCGAGCCTCATTCTGGGCCAAGCCGCGTGTGGTTCTTTTATTGCGCTTGGAGGGGAGGGACGGAGCTTTTCTGTGCTCGGAGCTGGGGAGGCTCGTTCACTTGCACTTTGGAGGACCGCACAGGTTTCTCCTTGGTTCCCATCGTGTTAGCCAGATCAGTGCTTTTCACCCGTTTCCTCTTAGAGGGGACATGGAGCTTTCCTGCCTGGGGAATGGGGGAGGCTTTGTCCCCATCCCAACCCAAGTGTCTTTGAAGTTTCATGTTTTATCATAAGATTCACGGGAATTTAGCAGTCTCTCTCTGTTACAGTCATGCTAGTTTCATTTTTTTTTAACGCTTTGAATTTTATTTGAAGCACCTGGGGGTATATTGAAGAAATAATGTGCCAGAATGTATGCCAAAAAAAAAAAAAATAACAAAATTTTACGGGGACACTAAAGAAGACCTAAATAAATGTTCGTCGATAGGAAGACAATATCGTAGAAATGTCAGTTTTCCCTCCATGATGTATAGATTCAGCACGGTTCCCAGGAGTGCACTTCCCTTCCCTTCCCGGTGCAGAAATGTTGGTGCCTCGCATTTGAGGATGTGAGGTCATGGTGGGGTGCCACGTAGAGGTGCGGCTGGTGACATGGGCTGGGGGAGGTTGGTGCGGGGGGAGGCCAGCAGAGCTTATGGGAGTGGTTGGGAGCTGGTGATACTGAGCAGGTAAGTAAATATATTGACAATCACAAAAGCCACGTTTCCACTTTGGAGAGTGTACTGACGAACGTAGAAAGAGGGGAGACCTGAAAGTACCCCGAGGAAAGGTTTAACATTGCAAGGACAGCCATGAAGTCATGAATTTTTACCACGTGTACACACACACACACACACACAGAGAAATAGAGAAGTGTTATGGGTGTGTGTGTAGGAATGTACGTATATACATATACAGTGGGTTTTCGTTATTCACAGTAGTTCTGGTGTATAAAGCCACAGCAAACACTGAATGAGTGAATTCCGAACCACTGGTCCTGGGGGAGATACAGGCTTGGGTTCCCCCCCAGAGCTTCCGGTCACATTTTCATCTGCCGATGGACACGCAGCCTTGTTGGACGTGTGTTTCTGTCCAAAGACACCTGATTTAATAGGCATTGTTGGTTCATTCACACTGACCCACGACCAGTAATGCTGTAAGCTCATCTAACACCCATTTCCTCTGTGCGCACACCACGCACACCAACAGCCCCTCAGCCCTGTGCCTGGGGCCGTTTTCAACAGTGAAATCACCCGCAGAAAGCACAGAAAATGCCAACAGTGTGGCACTAACGACTGGAGAGGACGCACGTTTACGGTGTGAGCTGAGACGGCAGGGCAGAGCTCGCCTGTGCCGTCTTGGCTGGGAGCTGGCGTGTCCGGTGACTGTTTTTCCGCCCCTCTCTGTGCATGTGCATGTCCAGGAATGATCGGAAAGCCCCTGGGCATCGATGGGGTTATGAATAAATCTGAGCCGGTGGGCGACTCTCCAGGCTGGCATCTGTGAATAAGGAGGAGGGACCGTGTGTATGTTCCCCAGCTCCGTCTGCTGAGAAGGCCCAGAAGCAGTGAGCACACCCAGCACCCAGGTCTTGGCTTCTAAGGATCACACTCCACTCAAAGGAAGCAGAGCTTCTCGAGAAAGGGCCGATTCTCCAGCTGGGGCAGGGAGAAATACACGTGAGCCTGGAGCATCTCACGGTCCCAGAAAGTAAGTAAAGAAATCCTCAAGCGGTGGTGGGGACGTGTCAGGGGGACCCAAGAGCCAACGTAAAGGGACTCTCACCGTCCAAACGTAGGAAACATTTGAACATCAAAGTAAATGGGAATATTGGATCTTAACCCATTTCACGAAATAGGTATAGATGAGTCTACACTGGCTTCAATTAATGAATACATAGTACATAGTAGACATGCTTTAATGACCAGCCAACGTGTAAAATAAAAAATCCTGAATGAAGGCCGTAGCTGTAGTTCTGAGTCATTCTTTTTAGTAGCTTATAATCTACAGTATTACTAGACCATCAGTTTTTATTTATGTTATTATTTTGAATAGTGTTAAAATACACATAACTTAACATTTACCCTCTTAGCCATTTTAAAGTGTCCAGTTCGGTAGCATGAAGGACATTCATGTGTTGTACAACCATCACCCCCATCCGTCTCCCACCATAATTGAATAAACTAGTAAACCCAGGCTTTCACCACCACAGACAACAGCGTCATGAGCATCATTGTCTGTCTCTCTGTCCTGCCAGCTAAGCTCTGACATTTTTGCTTTTCTCATATCGTAAAAACTTTAAAAGCAATGCCATGAAAAATCCCAACACGGATTTTATGGAACTTGGGGAGCTGGTTGTAAAATGTGTAAGGGGATGTAGTGGACCCAGGGCAGCCAGGACTTTCTAAAGGACATGAATTAGGAGGGACTGCCTCTTCCGGCAGTCGGGGCTGGTTAGAAAGCCTGCTCAGCACGTGGTGTGGTGCAGGGCTGGGCAAGTAGAGAACAGAGGGCACGTGGAAGCAGACGCGGGCACAGCTGGAGGAGGAGCTCCTGCCCCTGGGGATGCAGGTATGAGCAAGTGCGAAGGAGGGGTGGCGAGTGCCCAGTTTGAGAAGCCCAAGCTAGAAGCCACCCAGAGCTGTTAGGCGTCAGGAAAGTTACTGTGGGTAGAATTCATTGCCTTGAGCACATAGCTGCATCTCGGGGTCGGACCTCCACGTGCTAGGCATTCGCTAAGTCTCGTTCATGTCTCCCTCCTCCAGGGAGCCCGCCAGCTTCACCAGACAGCTTGTTCTCCTCCAGGCACCTCCTCTCCATGTCACTCATCTGCCTTTTCTTCCTGCTTAGGTGGTTAACCGCATACGTGCGTGTGTGTATAATGTGTGTCCTGCCCAACTGCGCTGTAGGCTCCCTGAATGTACCCCACGTTGTCTTCCACTTCTTGACCTTCCCCGTGGGGCTGGTGTGGGACGAAGGACCATTGCTGACCCATAATCCACAGTTTGCCTCCAGCCTCCAGCCTGCTCCAATGAGCAATGTAGCGCTTGGTGAATATCAGTAAGGCAGGTACTAAAAACGCTGCTTATTTTGGTGTAGTAGCAGAGGATTGGGTTACAGTGAGCTGGGTTGTGTTTAGTGTAACCATGTGAACAGTGTAAAATACAGGCTATTGGAATGGAAGCCCAGACATCTGCTATGAATTCTATATATAAATACTGGCTATGCTTACATGGGTTAAAATGGGGTTGTTGGCACTGGGATCTTCAGACTCCTGATTCCACTGTGGTAGGGACTGCACGTTAATCACGGGTCCTGGTACCCGGGCCAGGACGGGAAAGAGTGGCCTTTTTCTGACACTGATGGGCTGAGGGTGCTGGGGACGGCAGACCTACCCTAGAAGTAGGTGGGAGTGGTCTACTCCCCGTCCCCTGGCAGGGAAACACGGAGAACCCACAGAACCCTGTGGGTGTCCTGAGGGCCATGCCAGGAAGGGGCTGCGTGAATCCCGGGTCACAGAAAGGGTCATCCATGCCTGAGTTAGCCGATTGGGAAGCCAGGATGAGGGAAGAAGGTCACGGGGGGAATTCAGTGGGCTTGGGGTGCAATGGTGCCTTGAGAAATTATCTATTGAGGTGAAATTTATGCAACGTAAAATTAACCATTTTAAAGTGAATAATCCATTGGCCTTTAGTGCATTCACAATGTTGGGTAGCCACCACGATCTAGTTCCAGAACATTCCATTGCCCCTATAGGAAACCCTGTCCCCATTAAGTGGTTTTGCCTCATCCCCCACCCCGCCCCCACCCCCCAGCCCCCGGCCACTACTAATCTGTGTGTCTGTCTTTGTGGATTTGCCTACTTGGGACATTTCATGTGACTGGAATCCTGTACTGTGTGGCCTTTTGTGTCTGTCTTCTTCTGGAGCATCATGTTTTCAAGGCTCATCCATGTTGTAGCCTGTGTCAGTCCTTCACTGCTTTTTATGGCTGAATTATATTTCATTGTATGGATAGAGCACGTTTTGTTTATCCATTTGTCCATGGGTGGACATTTGGGCTGCCTCTGCCTTTGGGTGACTGTGAGTCATGCTGCTGTGACCATGCATGTACAAGTATTTATCTGAGTCCTCTTAGTTCTCTTGGGTACACACCTGGGAGTGGAATTGCTGGGTCACGTGGTAGCGCGATGGGTAACTTTTTAAAAAAATTAATTATTTTTGGCTGCGTTGGGCCTTTGTTGCTGCGCACGGGCTTTCTCTAGTTGCGGTGAGCGGGGGCTGCTCTTCGTTGCGGTGCACGGGCTTCTCATTGCGTTGGCTCCTCTCGGTGCGGAGCGTGGGCTTTAGGCCGCGGGCTCAGTAGTTGTGGCTCGCGGGCTCAGTAGTTGTGGCTCGCGGGCTCCGTAGTTGTGGCTCACGGGCTCTAGAGCGCAGGCTCACTAGTTGGGGTGCATGGGCTCAGTTGCTCCGCAGCATGTGGGATCTTCCCAGACCAGGGATTGAACCCGTGTCCCCTGCATTGGCAGGCGGATTCTTAACCACTGCGCCACCGGGGAAGCCCCTCGACAGGTAACTTTTTGAGGACCTGCCGGGTGCTCTGCACTGCAGCCCCACAGCAGCCAGCGGCGCCTTTTAAGTAGTTACCGTTTCCTGCTGGATGGATGAGGAAACAGGCTCAGAGCAGAGATAAAAAGTCTGGCCCCAAATCTCGCAGCTGGAGGCCAGGCTGGGGTTTGAACGAGAGTCTGAGCTGACGTGCTTTCCTGTGTAGCAGGACCGGCCCGGGACTGGGTGAAAGAAACATTTAATGAACTACAAGCACAGGTGCTGCCCCGGCTGGTGTTCACTGAGTGCCTGAAATGTGCTGCTACCGGCCTGAGGCTTTGTATGAATTGCTCTGTTGAAGCCTCACAGTCTCTGAGGTGGGGGTGCAGTGAGGACCCCCATCTCACAGGACGTTGAGCTCGGAGAGGCCCAGATCTGAGCCGTGCCCCTGAGCTGGCTCCAGGCTGCTCACTCTGGGGGGCCGACCCGGTCTGTGTACCCTTGTGATACGTGGTCCTGAAAAAAAAGAACTTGCACAGAGAATGTCATAGCAACATAAATGGGACCTGGGGTTAAAACATTTCAAGATATTTATCCAGAGGCTTAACAAAGTCATCTTTCATCATGCAGTCCTTTCTTCAATCTTCATCCCCACCTAGCACCTTCTCATACCCGCAATTCTAGTGCAGATCGGGGTTTATAGTTACGTTGTGTGTGTGTGTTGACTTAACGTTTCTTACACGTTTTCTGGTATCGCTGCAGTCATTTTCTTACTACTTTAATGGACACAACTTTCTACTGAGAGAACAGACTAGGTACCCCAATGTTGGAGATTTCTTATTTGTTTATTTTTCTAATTATAAGGAAGGCTGCGGTAAATATTGTGTCTAGGACCTTTTCCTTCCTTCAGGTGTTCCTTGGGATAAGGTCCTGTGAGGCCCGTCTCTAGGGAGAGGGTTTAAACGTTTTATGGTCCTTAAGACCAGATACCGTGGTATTTCCTAAGAGGGCTGTTCCTGCATCTGCGGTGGCCGGGTGACCCCGCGTGAGTCCTGGGGTGCGGTGGTGGCTGGGCTGCCGGCCCAGCTCTCAGCCCCTCTGCCCTGCACTCCTCTCCCTCCTCACACTGCTTGTTTCTTCTCCTCACTGCCCCAAAAGCTTGGGCCACTGATCAAGAGATCATCCCTGGAGTGACCTGGGGCAGGTCAAAGCACCCTTCCAAGAGCTGCAGTCTCCTCACCTGGGAGATACACACCTGAGCCCCTTGAGCTACAGGGTCTTGGGCCCGTGGGCATGTCACCTCGGGAAGGAGCACATAGGACCATCTGCCGCTTCCTGCATGCTTCGCCCCAGGACCTTTGCACTGGTCATCCCCTCTGCCAGGATGCCCTCCATCCGGCCCTCTCTCGCCGCCCCCTTCAAGTCTTTGCCCAGGTGTCACTTTCTCAGCGAGACTACCCTGACCATCTTACGTGAAACGGCAGACCCCACTCCCGAATCCTTTACCCTGCTCTGTTTTGCAAACCGCAGCATTGATGTTGCGAGGCATAACTGACATCGCCTTACCCATCATGTGGGTCGCTTGTTGTCTTTTCCCCCCACGTAATACAGGACACGAGGGTGGGTTCTTGGTTCGGTTGCGTGTCCCAGCCAGGCTGGCATGAGCTACACGACACCCCGCTGCCTGCCCACTGGCCGGCTCTGTTGTGGTCTCAGCCCAGTGCATCACTCCTCAGGACAGCCTGTCCCGACGCCAGCCCCTCACCTGGCCACTCTAATCCTGCCCGCCTCCCCAGCCTCCCTCCTCCCGTGGGGAAGGAGGGGCCCCAGGCGGCCACATCTCCCAGATGAGCCAGGGTACCCGTGGCCCCTGGTAGGCTTGGGGCCGCATCAGCCGGGGCTCCCCAAGCCCTAGGAGGGGCACTGGGAGGGTAGGTGCCAGCTGGGGGGGGGCAGCCCCCCACAAGAGGCCCCCATCGCCATGAGTCCCCAGGGTAACCGGAGAGTGAAGTGGGTGCCTCTTCAAACTTAGGAATTGAGTGTGTGGTGGTTTCTAGATGTCTTCGAAGCAGGAGTGGCTTCTCCTGGAGAGAGCCTGCCCGCCTTGGCCCTCCTAGGAGTCTCAGTTTGGGAAAAGCGCAGGAAATTGAAATCCACCCCCCATCACCTGTGGCCTTTGAAGGGTGCACCTGAACTGCCCAGAGTGTAAGCTGCGGGGAAAATGTGGTCTTTCCAGTTTGGGGAGAAAGAGCAGAGCAGAATTAGGATTTTTTGTGCCGGGGCAGCTTCCAGGTCTCCCTGCCTCCTGATTCTCCCCCAGCCCAGGCTCCCTGGCCTCTGGCACTTCGGCTGCGGGGAAGGGTTAACTTACTGGGTGTCTGGCCAACAGCTGGGACTGGCGACTCGCCCCGTGGGTGCCTCCCTCCAAAGCGCTCCCCCTGGGGGCCGGAACGCCTCTGATTGGAGGGAGACTGCTGTCTGCGGGGCCGTCCATCTCTTGATGCTGATGCCGGGTGAGTTTCGTCCCTCACCTGTGGCCACCAACTCCCAGTGGAATACCTGTGGCAGCGGGGAGCTTGCCTCCTCCTGAGATGGTCCCTTGCACTGTCGTCCGGAGGTGCTAGTTTAGAGAAGAGTGAAGCCAGCGTCCTCCCTGCTGGCCTTCGCGAGGAGTTCTCAGGCGGGAGCTGGGTCCATCCTGGTGGGGGAACGTCACGGGGCCTTGGTGTGCGCGCCTGTGTCTGCTTCTGGGGAGAGGGTCAGCTTATCAGAGGGCTCTGTGACCCCCGAGGTTAGGAACCACCCGGGCTGGTCCTGCCTTCGCCGGATGAGAGGGGAGGAATCTCAGGAGGCCGGGCACGGCGAACCTCGCAGGCGGGGTGGGATTACTGGTCGTCTATGCTCCAGTGGCCGGCGGGGCCCTGGTGACGATGAATGGGCAGGTGCTCTGGGGGCACCCGTCGCCCTGCATGTGCTGTGGGGTGTCTGCAGTAGCTTTTCTGCCTCGGTCCACGGGCCTCCAGATCCCACACGACTCTTCCTGCGAAGGCCCTCTGCCTCTGGTCTGTACGATTCTTCCTCCTCTGAAGGTCTGGACCCTCCCTGATCCTGGGTATCACCCCCTTGCCCACCGTCCTCCGACCGGCCGGCCTCTGGCCCTCGGATGGCACCCGACTGCCGGCAGTGCCTCCGGTGCTGTGTGTCACTGCCACTCTGCTCTGTGGAACTTCTGGCTGACAGTGGGGACCCAGACCCTTCTGGGCACCCCGCCCTTTCCCTTCTCACCTCTCACAGAGCAGAGGTGACTCACTGTCTTGAAATTAGGACGCTCGGGGCTGGGTGGGGAGGATGAAATGTATTTACAGAGCAGCTGTGTGCTGGCCCTGGGCAGGGCGGGGTATTCTTAGACGGGCAGACAAGCCGTCCTGGAGTGCAGGGCCCACTGGGACCCTCAGCATATTGTAGCAGCTGGGAAAACAGGGAAACTTCCATTTTTAATTAAAAAAACCTTTTTACTGAAGCGCGTATACACAGAAAAGTGATGCCTTTTTACAAACTAAATACACCTGTGCAACGAGCACAGTGTGGCACCTCTGGTGTGCTGTTGAACTTTGTTCCTCTCGAAGCCTTATCTTACCCTTCTGTAAAATGGGTGAACTGTCACCCACAGCCCAGGCCTGTGTGCCGAGAGCCCAGGGGGCCCAGAGAGGAGCCTGCCCACCTCTGTGTGCTGTGTGTGACCTTCAAAGAGCCGTCAGCCTGTGAGGATGCGCACTCTTTATTATCTGTCTGTACCTGCCTGGGGCAGGGAGGGGTGAGATTAGGGACAGATGTTCTTTGGTGGCCATATCCTCCTTGCAAGAGGTCAGGATGCCCAGCTCGGATGTAGTTGTTACATCCCGGTGTTTGATCTTTGCTGTGTCCCTGCTGCCACAAAGAACAGTAGACGTGACATAATGATGGTGGTGGTGGGAGTGGTGGGAGTGGTGGAGCTCCGGAGACGGTCCTGACCTCGAACCCTCCGCGCGTCCTCCTACCCTGCAGAGGAGGGGCCTGGGTGGGACACACGGTGATTTCAGGAACTGCAGCGCCGTCTGCTGCGTTGAAAGAGCCTCTGAATGGGTGGCTGGGCCCGCCCAGGTGCCTTCCCGGCAGTGGCTGGGGATGGAAGGAAGGAACCGGGAGCCTCGGGCACGGGCCGGGCAGGGTCCAGGCACCTAGCCCCCCGTCCCTCAGCCTGCGGTCCTCACGGTTTGCTTCTGCCCCCACAGCCTCGCCGCTCCTCCTGTTTGCCAACCGCCGGGACGTACGGCTGGTGGACGCAGGCGGAGTCAAGTTGGAGTCCACCATTGTGGTCAGCGGCCTGGAGGATGCGGCCGCGGTGGATTTCCAGTTCTCCAAGGGAGCCGTGTACTGGACGGATGTGAGCGAGGAGGCCATCAAGCAGACCTACCTGAACCAGACGGGGGCTGCCGTGCAGAACGTGGTCATCTCCGGCCTGGTGTCACCCGACGGCCTGGCCTGCGACTGGGTCGGCAAGAAGCTGTACTGGACGGACTCGGAGACCAATCGCATCGAGGTGGCCAATCTCAATGGGACGTCCCGGAAGGTCCTCTTCTGGCAGGACCTGGACCAGCCGCGGGCCATCGCCTTGGACCCCGCTCACGGGTAAACCCAGTGCCTCTCCTCCCTGGTGCGAGTGGGTGGGGTCGTGATTTCTCTCTTGAACTTACTTGAGCCCACGTACCTTTTTTAGAGAAAATGCGGCAGTCTTAAAATGGGTTCGCTTTCAGAATTTGTTGTTGTTGAGAACGATTTCCCCTGATACCCTGTAGTGTGGTTTTTTTTAAACTCGCTGCCTCTGAGGCAGCTGACGTGCTTGGCCGTGGATTCGAATCACTAGACGTCCCAGATGTGTGTGTGACGGTGTCCGAGGAGGTGCGAGCGCTCTGACAGGTAGAACTCACACCTTTCACTTCCTTTATGACTGCATCAGCTGAAAACGGGGGGAAAAAGTGAAGCTCCTTGTCCAGAAGTGGAACTTCTGCAGATGGTTTCTCTGGCGTCTTCTGGAAGCCCTCTCCTTCCCCCTGCCTCCCAGTCTGGCTGAGCTCACGTGACCTACGAAGGCTCAGGGCCCAGCCATGAGTTCCAGGTGGGGTTTTGTGAGTGGCGGCAAAGCTAAGAACATGTGCAGAGTTGAAGGCTGGGATGGAGAGATTGTGGGGAGATGACCGAGCTGCCCAGCCAGGCCAGGCTCATTGCAGACTTCCATGAGCGGTAGCTGTTCGTTCGGTCATCCCTCGGCCCTCTATTCCCTCTTCCTGCCGCCTGGGAAGGACACACTCTTAGCCAGGCTGCATCAAGCTAGGCACCTGCCTCCTGACCGTGCTCGACCCACTGCTGGGTCTGCCCACTCCTCTGCTGTTCATGTGTCAGAAACGGCTGTTGGGCGTCTGGAACAGAAACACCATAGGACTCTGGGTTCTGGTCCTGATGCCCCTGACTTGCTGTTGCCCCTGGCAGTGCCCTCCCCTGCCCTGGAGGGGTGGTGACACTGGCCTCACTGCCTGCAGCCCAGGATGGAAGGGCCTCTCAGCCCGCCCTGGGGTGGTTGGAATGAGGCTTGGGAGGCAGAGGCCTGTCCTGCCAGTGCAGGTGCGTGGGTAGCTCAGGGAGCACCCTGGGTGAGGGGGCGCTTTGGTGGCCAAGTAAACCTCCTTACGGGGGCCTTCTCGGCGTGCTGACTGAGAAAGCACACTAGACTGGCTTCCGATGTCGGAATAGCTGGCGCCTTCTGGAGCTGCTGGTTTAAAAGCTGAGTGTTTGTGTGTGTGTGAGCTCCATTGGGAGGTGCTTGGTGCTTGGTTGGGAAGTGCTCAGTTGGGAGGTGCTTGGTGCTTGATGCTCGGTTGGGAGGTGCTCGGTGCTTGGTTGGGAGCAGTCGTCTTCATGCTCACACTCAGGCTGGCTTTGCCTGTAGCATCCCTAGGAGTTGGTCCATCTCTGGCTCTGTCTTTTCTTATTAAATGTTTGAAATCTTTTCTGATCTTGCCTCTGAATTCTTCCCCCAGATCCTGCTGGGATCACACCCCTGACCCTGAGGCAGAGTTGACTTTGGTGTTGATGCCCTGGGCAGGATATCTGAGGCCCCAGCCTCTCCCCCACATCTCCCGCTGCCCCAGTGATGTGTCTGATGCGTGACGGAGCGAAGTGGTGGTGCTAAGTGTCCCACTCACCAGATCGAATGGCGGTGAGAACGCTGGACTCTGGTCCCAGCTTCATCTGTGGTGTGATCGAGGTTAGCAGTGTCCGCTCCGTCCCCTTAGACACCGTTGCCCAGGAGGGAAGGACTCCAGGCCAGTGCATAGGCACCATGGGCAGCACCCCACTCTGCCAAACACTGGCCTGGCGGTGGTCCTTGCCATGAGTTCAAGCAGAGTCCTGAGAGCGGGGACAGTGGGCTTCATTCTCTGTCCTGGCCACACACTCGTGTCTGCAGGGAGCATCACTGCCTCCTCCCGGCCCTGTTGGAACCTCTGTTGTCTCCATGTGTCTGTCGTCTCGTGATGCAGCCTTTCTGCCTCACAACTAGGGTCCCTCCTTAGATGAGGGGATACTGCCCCTGCTACGTCATCAGGAAGGAAGGTTCTCAGTCTGAACGTCAACCTCAGGGTGCACGTGACCAAGAGCCCCATAGCCAGGAGGACCACAGACCCCAGGGCCTGGACTTGGTCAGGTTCAGCAGCACGGGTGGCAAAGGGCAGGTGTCCCGGCGAGGCTGGGGAGGCACCTCCACTCCCAGCACCAGGTGCCCACTTGGGCAGCAGAGCGGGCTCCAGGGAGGACTCTCTGGCCCTGAGGACCCGGGGCTGGGAAGACATTAGCCCAGCGCTGGGGGGTGGCCCAGGCCTGTCCCAGCCCACGAGGGGCTGCAGTGGCTCCTGGGTCTCGAGTTAAAGCCGGGCTGAAACCCAACCCCCTCTTTAAAATGCAGAATGGCCCTTCCCTAAAATAACACACAACCACAACCGCAGACAGCCTCTGCCCTCTGTGCGCCGAGACCAGGCTGCAGGGCTTTGCTTCAGGAGTTGATTTTCCTCCGTGGAGCTAGGCTGGGCCTTTGGCAGCGTTGAAGGCTCTGCACGAGCACATCCACGCCAGCTGGGCTCTGGGAACAGGGTGGCTCGCAAATTCCCCATTTAAGGAAACCAGCCGGGCCTCTGTTATGAAACCCGGGGGAAAGAATGTGAATTATGCTCCTCGCGGAGGTCCTGAGCCTGCACATTTTCCGGCCTTTCCCCTTGGCCACCAAGGAGCGTTCAGGGAGCATGTGACTGGATGGCTCTGAGATTGATTCTCCTGACACCTTCTGGGCAGCCGGCGGGAGGGCTGGGCTCTTTCCAGGCTGCTGGGGGTGGGAAAAGCACAGGGAGAGAAAGGTGCCTGCACCAGGCCGGCGGGAGCCTTTGCTGAGAGCCTCGGGTGCCCGCAGAAGTTCGCCACCACCCCAGGCTGGGGGGGGTGGGTCAGACAGCGGCCAGGCTCTGACCTCCACTGGAGAACCGTGTTGTGCTCCCAGAGCTTGTGACCTGGGGCAGCGCAGCCTTCCGGAGCCTCGGTTTTCTCACCTGTCCAATGGGAATAGTCCCTGCGTCACTTCTTCAGTGGAGAGCAGAGTGGAGAGCTTGTTGGAGAGGTGTTCCAAGTTCTCTGTCCCCATGGGGGCTGGAGAGCAGGGGAGCTTGGTGACAATGGCGGGGTGTGGTTGGCCCCTCGCCACACGTGAAGCCCCCAGGAGGCTTCATCTGTCATAACCCGTCTGGCAGGTGGCAACAGTGCCAGCTCCGAAATGACACCCCTCTGGGAAGGCCCCATGGCCCCATGGATGGGGGTGGCCTTCGGAGCTCCCATCTCGGGGGAGGGGCAGCTTGTGTGCGTGTCATTTTCTCTCTCCTGCTGGACAGAGACCCCCACCAAAGGCCAAGGCTGGGCCTGTTCTCCCCATGTCCCTGATGACTTTGCTGGTCCCTGGTGGACGGCAGCTCAGGCTTTGCTGAAAGGCATGAGGTTTTACCTCTGAAGATGTGGAGGCTGAGAGAGGGAGTGGAGAGGAAGTGCGGGGAGGGGACTTGATCCGTAATAGAAGCAGCTCGAAGGGAAGCAAGCCTATGGGCCCAAGCAGCTAGGGCGTCTGAGAAGTGGCCTGTTTTCACTCCCACTGTGTCCCACGGCCCCGCCTCTCCCCGTCTGGGCTTGCGCTGTCTTTCCTGGCAGACCCTCCCACGATGGCACAGGTGGCTCCCAGGAGCCCCTTGCCCTCCCCTTGCAGGCCGACTCCCATCTGCCTGTCTCTAAAGCAGCCACTAAGGCTGAGGGTAATGGGGTTTGTTGATTGCTCAGGACTGATCTGTGCCCACTCCAGGAGGGAGTGTGGGAGCAGACACACCACCTGGAGAGTTTCATGAACCTCGAGTGGAGGGGGGGTTCCTCAAAGGGAAATCCAGGCACTGTCCCCCTTCTCTGCGGAGAGACACCGGTGGACAAAGTAAAGTGAAACAGGTCTGCCACCCCTTGTGCCCCGTGGCTTGTCCACAGCCGACTGGGCCAGAAACCCAAGGGACTCATGTCCTCAAGGCTGGTGCGGTTCCCTCTGCTCTCCACTGAAGAGCCATGCTGAGAGGGCGCCCCTCCTGGACATCTGGGCCCTGGTGGGGTTTGAACCCATCAGCCCAGATGCCTGCCTATTATCTCTGCTCATGTGAAGGGACATCAAATAAGGAAGCCTCTAAGGAGGTGGTGGTTCCTGGCTGGAAACTCTAAGAACATGGTTAGGCAGAGCTGAATCACCCACAACCCCCCCAGGAATAACTGGTATGTTTCAGTGTATACCTCACCTACGCATTGTTGTTTTTAACAGACTTCATTTTTTTTTTTTGGCGGTACGCGGGTCTCTCACCGTTGTGGCCTCTCCCGCTGCGGAGCACAGGCTCCGGACGCGCAGGCTCAGCGGCCATGGCTCACGGGCCCAGCCGCTCCGCGGCACGTGGGACCTTCCCGGACCGGGGCACGAACCCCTGTCCCCTGCGTCGGCAGGCGGACTCTCAACCACTGCGCCACCAGGGAAGCCCCAGACTTCATTTTTTTAAAGCAGTTTTAGGCTCACAGATAAATTGAGGGCAAGGTACAGAGAGTTCCTGTATACCCATGTACATTTAATCTTTGTCTTTTGACAAAGATTTAATGTCACGTATCCATGGTTGTATTATCCTACAGAATCGTTTTGCTGCCCTACAAATCCTCTGTGCTCCGTCAGTGCATATCCCTCCCCAGTCCCTGGCAGCCCCTGATCTTTTTCTGTCTCCATAGTTTTACCTTCAACAGTGTCGTATGCGGGAACCATAGAATGTGTAGCCTTTTCACGTTGGCTTCTTTCACTTAGTAACAAGCATTTAATGTTCCTCTGTGTCTTTTCATGGCTTAATAGCTCATTTCTTCTTAGCACTGAATAGTATTCCATTTTACATATTTTAATTGTCTTTTAGAAGTTCATTTACAGCGTTTTCATAGTAGCAAAAATTCAGAAGCAACGAAACGTTCAAAGTGGTTTCACTTAAATAATTTACCGTACTATATAGCCATTAAAAGAACAAGGAGGATTTCGACTAGTAAGAAGAGGATACCTAGAATATGTTGCTAAATGAGAACAAGTGGAAACAAGTATATTTGATTATCCAACTTTGATTAAAAATTAATATATTACACGGAATTCCCTGGTGGTCCAGTGGTTAGGATTCTGCGCTTTCACTGCCGAGGGCCTGGGTTCAATCCTTGGTTGGGGAACTAATAAGATCCTGCAAGCGGTGCGGCCAAAAAAAAGAAAAAATTAATATATTACTGACTGCTTAGAAAGCAAATCGGAAGTAATGATACCCTCGGCCCGGAACATTGGGTGAGATTTCAGGGCAAATTCACTGTCTCTGTTTCATACGCTTACATTCATATAGACAGAAATCAAAAACGAAACAAAAACGAGCTTTTCTCATCGTGCTTCTGTCCTCCTTGTTAGGTACATGTACTGGACAGACTGGGGAGAGATACCCCGGATCGAACGGGCAGGGATGGATGGCAGCACCCGGAAGGTTATTGTGGACTCGGACATTTACTGGCCCAACGGGCTGACCATCGACCTGGAGGAGCAGAAGCTGTACTGGGCGGACGCCAAGCTCAGCTTCATCCACCGCGCCAACCTGGACGGCTCCTTCCGGTAAGTTCCGCCTGGCTCTGGGCCCCCACCTTCCCCACGGGGCCCTGGCCAGTCCCAGCTGGGCGTTGGCTGATCCTTCCCAACTCAGGCCAGTGGTCTCACACCTGAAACCCTGGGGGCCTGAGGCCTGCAGGCCTTTTCAGAGCTGAGATCCATAACAGTGCACACACCATGTCTGACATCCCACCCAAGCAGGGTCTGGGGTGGCATCTGCATCTATTTTATAGCAAAATGTAGAATGCTCATTCTAAGTGGGATCGCAAAGGCTAAAGAGCCCTACATCCAAAGCAGTTTCATGGCTCCTCAGGGTGTGAGCATCGAATTAACGTAGGATCCAGCAATTCTGCTCCTAGGTTTATGCCCCCAAAGAATTGAAAATTGGTATCGAAGTAAATACTTGTACACGAATATCCATCGCAGGAGCATCCACAATAGCTAAAAGGTAGAAACAGCTGAAATGTCCACCAACAGATGAGTGACGGATGGATAAGCAAGATTGTGGCATATCTGTACGATGGAGTGGTGCTCAGCCATAACAAGGAATGAGGCACGGGTGGATGCCACACCATGGATGGGCCTTGAAAACATGCTGCTAAGTGAAAGAAGCCGGACACCAAAGGCCACATATCGTGTGACTTCACTGATGTGAAAAGTCCAGAACAGGCGAATCCTTAGGGACGGAGGGCAGACTGCTGTTTCCAGGGCTGCGGGGGGAGGGGAGATGAGGAGTACCTGCTTGGTACGTTCAGGGTTTTCCTGTGGGGGTGGAAATGTTTGGGAAATAGCTGGTGGTGATGGTTGCACATTGTGTACGCAGCCCTGAATTATTCACTTTGAAATGGTTGATTTGGTGATATGTGAATCTCACCTCAAGACATTTTTTGTATGTTTGGTTTTCTTTTTCTTTTAAATTTATTTATTTAATTCATTTATTTTTGGCTGCGTTGGGTCTTCGTTGCTGCGCACGGGCTTTCTCTAGCTGTGGTGAATGGGGGCTGCTCTTCGTTGCGGTGCGCGGGCTTCTCGTTGCGGTGACTTCTCGTTGCAGGGCACGGGCTCTAGGCGTGTGGGCTTCAGTAGTTGTGGCAGGTGGGCTCAGCAGTTGTGGCTCACGGGCTCTAGAGCGCGGGCTCAGTAGTTGTGGCGCACGGGCTTAGTTGCTCCGTGGCATGTGGGATCTTCCCGGACCAGGGCTCGAGCCCGTGTCCCCTGCATTGGCAGGAGGATTCTCAACCACTGCACCACCAGGGAGGTCCTGTTTTTGGTTTTTGATTGCGATATAATTGGCGTATAACATTGTATTCATTTTAGGTGTATGACATTGTGATTTGTTGTGATTTGTTATATGTGTATATTGCAAAACGATGACCGCAATAAGTTTAGTTAACATCCATCACTATAGAGAGTTACGTTTTTTTTCTCCTTGTGACGAGAACTTTTAAGATCCACTCTCTTGGCAACTTTTAAGTATACAGTACAATATTGTTAACTATAGTCACCATGCTGTATGTTACATCCCCAGGACTTACTTATCTTATAACTGTAAATTGGCACCTTTTGATCCCCTGTACCCATTTCACCCACCCCCCTCCCCTGGAACCAGGGGTTCTCTGTATCTCTGAGTTCTGTTCTCTGTATCTATGAGTCTGGGTTTTAATTTTTTTTTTTTTTTTTTTTGCGGTACGCGGGCCTCTCATTGTCGCGGCCTCTCCTGTTGTGGAGCACAGGCTCCGGACGCGCAGGCTCAGCGGCCATGGCTCACGGGCCCAGCCGCTCCACGGCATGTGGGATCTTCCCGGACCGGGGCACGAACCCGTGTCCCCTGCATCGGCAGGCGGAGTCTCAGCCACTGTGCCACCAGGGAAGCCCTAATATTTTTTATTGAGTTATAATTAACATACAATATTATATTAGTTTCAGGTGTAAAACGTAGTGATTCAATTATGAAATGGTCACAATGAGAACAGTTAACCATCCATCACCAAGCAAAGTTATTATAGTATTATTGGCTGTATTTCCTATGTGTACGTTACGTACTTCCCCATGACTTATTTTATTTTTTAAGATTTGATTTTTTAAAAAAATCTATTTATTTTTGGCTGCATTGGGTCTTCATTGCTGCGTGCAGGCTTTCTCTAGTTGCGGTGAGCGGGGGGCTACTCTTCGTTGCGGCGCACGGGCTTCTCATTGTGGTGGCTTCTCTTGTTGCGGAGCATGGGCTCTAGGCGCGCGGGCTTCAGTAGTTGTGGCACATGGGCTCAGTAGTTGTGGCTCGTGGGCTCTAGAGCGCAGGCTCAGTAGTTGTGGTGCATGGGCTTCGTTGCTCCACGGCACATGGGATCTTCCCAGACCAGGGCTCGAACCCACATCCCCTGCATTGGCAGGTGGATTCTTAACTACTGAGCCACCAGGGAAGTCCCCCATGACTTATTTATCTTGTAGCTGGAAGTTTGTACCTCTGATCTCCTTCATCTCTTTCATCTGTTCCCCTACCCGCCCCCTTTGGCAAACACCTGTTGGTTCTCTGTATGTATGAATCTGTTTCTCTTTTGTTTCTTAGATTTCACGTATAAGTGAAATCATACGGTATTTGTTTTTCTCTGTCTGACCTTTTTCACTTAGCATAATACTCTCCAGGTCCATTCATGTTGCCGCGAACGACAAGATTTCATTCTTTGTTATGGCTGAGTAGTATTCCATTTGTGTGTGTGTGTGCGCGCACCCCCCCATCTTGTCTGTATCCGTTCAGTTCATCTCTCGACAGACACTTAGGTTACTTCCGTACCTTGGCCATTGTAAATAATGCTGCAGTGAACACACGGGCACATACATCTTTTCAAATTTGTGTTTTCATTTTCTTTGGGAAAATACCCAGATGTGGGATTTCTGGATCATATGGTAGTTCTATTTTTAGTTTTTTAAGGAACCTCCGTGCTGTTCTCCATAGTGCCTGCACCAATTTACATTCCCACAAACAGTGCATGAGGGTTCCCTTTTCTCCACATCACTGCCAACATTTATCGTTTCTTGTCTTTTTGGTAATAGCTATTCTGTTCTTCCTCTTCTATTTTTTGGAATAATTTGAGAAGGCTAGGTATTAACTCTTCTTTAAATGTTTGTTAGAATTCACCTATGAAGCCATCTGGACCTGGACTTCTGTTTTGGGGAAGTTTTTTGATTTCTGATTCAATTTCATTACTAATTATCGGTAACTATTCAGATTTTCTGGTTCTTCACGATTCAGTCTTGGAAGATTGTATGGTTCTAGGAATTTATCCATTTCGTCTAATTTGTTGGTATATAGTTGTACATAGTATTATCTTATGATCCTTTTTAGTCAATAAATCTTTTTAAAAAGTGACATGAAGAAAACAGGGAAGAGGCAGTGTCAGGTCAGGCTGGGAAAGAGCGCGAGTGTATGATTTTTGGTTGTTCAGTGATACCTTTAGAGTGTGACTCCCTCCTCAGTGCTGTACCGGGGACTGAGGACACGGTGGTGACCACCCATCCACAGCGTCCACCTCAGGAAGCCTATAGTGGGGCGCGGGTCATTAAACCAGATAATCGCATACTACCAGCTGTGTGAATTACGATTCTATTACCGTCGTCCATAATCTCATTAAAAACAAGTTCTCGTTTGCTGGGTGTTATAAATACACAGATGAGAATAGCTTTTTTTTTTAAACGCTGATACAAGTTTAATTTGCTTTGATAATATAAATTATTGACATCATAGGAATGAGCAAGTATCAGTAACTTTGGTCCGATTTGTGTTATGTTGTTAAAGCATCAGGCAGGACAGGTGTGCTTCTCACCAGCTTGTTGTCACCAGGTGTGGCTTCCTCGTTGCCACTTTTCTTCCTTCTTTCTTCTCTGTGGGGCACTTTGGCAACAGCCCCCCTTCTGGAAACGGGTTAGACAGGGAGCAGCTGGGTGTGCAGGGCCTCCCACGTCACTGTCAGGGGTGGCGGGAGGCTGGCTGGGTCTAAAAGGTGCCCTGCGCACCCTGGCAGAGGGTTCCTGGGATGCCCTGGCTTGGTCTCACGCTGCTCCATCACCGCTCCTGTTGTCCTGTGTGATGTCGATGGGTCAGCAGTGACAATGGAAGGCTTTCAAAATGGGGAGCACAATGGGGACCCCCTGACGGCTCCTCCACCCGCCCCCCCCCCCCCCCACACACAGGCAGAAGGTCGTGGAGGGCAGTCTGACGCACCCTTTTGCCCTGACGCTCTCTGGAGACACTCTGTACTGGACAGACTGGCAGACCCGCTCCATCCACGCCTGTAACAAGAGGACTGGAGACAAGAGGAAGGAGATCCTTAGCGCTCTCTACTCGCCCATGGATATCCAAGTGCTCAGCCCAGAGCGGCAGCCTTACTGTAAGTTGGGGCCAGGCTGGGGGTGGGGCAGGCTGGGAGAGGCCCCTCTGCAGAGCTGGTGTCAGGGTTGCTTCAGGAAGGGCCCTGGCCCAGCGGTCCTCGGGGGTGGCAGGGGGATTCCCAAGGAAGGTTGCCCTGTTTTCAACTTCAGTGGAAGTTACGTGTTTATTCATGAAAAATCTGCTCCAAGTCAAAGTTCTCAGCCTGGGGTCCCCATGGGGTCGTGGCAGGGGTCCCTGATGGTGAAAAGCTCCTGTGACAGGCAGCCAGCAAGCAGGGCCAGGGCCTTGGGCTCACCCACTCCCCCGAGGACCACCACCTGTTCTTACAGGGACCCCACTGGTTCCCATGGGGACCACGGAGCGGGGCGGATTCTGGCCACGGTGCTGTTGAAGGTTCCAACTTTGTACTTAAGAGTGGGCTCCCAGGGGTGGGGCTCTCTGGAGTTGTTTTCTGGGGAGAACATCCTTACACGCAGGTGGGTTTAATGCTTTACATTTCATGGGTACCACCCTCCACCCTGTCCTGGGCAGAGTGAGATGCCAGGAGTATTTGTCAGTTCATTTGCATGCTGGTTGTGCAAGGGCTTGGGAGAATGAAAAGCACTGTCATCAGCTACCAGAGGCTCGGCCCAGTGGCCAGGTGTGGCCACCAAGCTTCTGTGCAGAGCCCGTGGGGTCCAGGCATGTCACAGAGATAAGACAGGCCTCTGCTCCAGGACTGCCCCGACCCAGGGCCTCACCTTACCACGCAGGCAGATCCTGGGATCCTGCCAGGGAGGGCTGGGGACAGCCTCCGCAGAGGAGGTGTCCTTTGAGGGGCCCTGAAGAAGATGGGTTTTCTTGTGGTAGGAGAGGGGGCAGGGCGGGGAGGATGCCCACACCGGGAGTGGTGGGCGTGGGTGTCTAGGGCCCGTTCCGGAACCTTCTCCCGCCTGCCCTGTCTCCCCAGACCACACGCAATGTGAGGAGAACAACGGCGGCTGCTCCCACCTGTGCCTGCTGTCCCCGAGGGAGCCCTTCTACGCGTGCGCCTGCCCCACTGGTGTGCAGCTTCAGGACAACGGCCAGACGTGCAAGGCAGGTGAGCCAGGGAGCGGCTGGCGGGAGGGGCGGCCACCCGCCTGGGTGCCCCACGATCTGCTTTCCTTGGGGAGGGGTTCACGCGGCCCGGGCTCTGAGCGCTGACAGCCGAGCAGCCGGGATTCAGGTCAGATCTGGGCTCCGCTGCCTGATGGGCGAACGACCTTGGAACTCAGGTTCCCATCTGTAAGACGAGGTCGTGCCAGATGGGCAGAGACCCCAAGTAACAAGCACACTGCCGGCATGCGCCATCGCACCCTAAAAGCTGGCTGTCTTTGGCTATTAAATCAAAACTGTGTTTATTGTAACAAGAGCAATGGTGTTAGAGAGTGTGCGACAGGAGGTTCCCAGCAGAGACATCCTCCTCTCCTCCCGCCCCTTCCAAGTGCTCCCACCGCTGTAGTACCTCGGGCCCTCCTGGGAGCTCATGTCTTTGCTTTTCTGCTTTTTCATGAGCGTTGATACGGAATTTATAATTCATTTTTTAAAAAAATATTTATTTTTGGCTTTGTTGGGTCTCAGTTGCGGCACGTGGGATCTTTCGTTGTGGCGCGCGGGTTTCACTTTAGTTGAGGCCTGGGGGCTCCAGGGCACATGGGCTCTGTAGTTGCAACGCGTGGGCTTAGTTGCCCTGCGGCATGTGGGATGGGATCTTAGTTCCCTGACCAGCGATCGAACCTGCGTCCCCTGCATTGGAAGGTGGATTCTTAACCACTGGACCACCAGGGAAGTCCCTGTAATTCATTTTTATCCTTGCATCCCATTCACATGGACTCTGTGCTGTAATAACCCTACCCCCTACCCCCTACCCCCATACCCCGGCATGCCGTGCAAACTTAGGCTATGAACACATCCTTAATGGGAGTTTTCTTTGCATGCACCAAGTTCGGTTGATCTCCTGCCCCCCCACACAGGTGATTTTCTTTGCTATAGGTATTTTTCCACCTCTTTATTCTCCCCTTTGGTTTTCGGGCACTTGCTCTTCAAAGACTCGTGCTATTTTTAAAGAAGTGTCGCCCTTCTCCATGGCACTGCCTGGGGGCCTTTACTGCCAGGTGTGGGGTTCAGGATGTGCTCTCCCAGAAATGAGATGCATCCAGGATACAGCCTGTCCCTGGGGACATCCAGGGCCCAGCACAGCCCAGCAGGGGGGGCTGGCTACTTGAGATGGACGGCCAGAGAAGGTCCTTCCCAGGAGGCACCATTTAAGTTGAGGCTTAGAGGATTAGGAGGGAGAAGGAACAGTGAGAAGGAAGAGCCTGTGGGCTGCTCTGAGGCAGGAACCAGTTGGTATCAGGACTGACCTCACAGGTGTCTGATCTGTGCGGTCACACGGGGCCTCGAGTTCAGAAGGGCCCCGTGCTTGGTTTCGTGCTCTGTTGTTGACTTGAAATGCTTAATAATTTTTGAACAAGGGGCTCTGCATTTTCATTTTGCAGTGGTTCTTGCATGTTATGGAGCCAGTTCTGCTTTGTGTATTGGAGAAACTAAGGGAAATCTGGAGATAGTCTAAACATTTCCATGTATCTAACTCTGCTGTTTTGTCCACGTGTGTCTATACATTTCACTTGACATCATTGCAGGAGCATTTGCAATGACAAGAGGTACGTATGCTTCAAAAACCTGCGTTTTAGTCCCTGAAGAATGTTTTATCAAGCGGGCATACCTTTGAACCATGTTTCCCTTGTCGGACATTTCTGTTCTGTTTGTGTTTTTGCGATTTCCGAGTGCTGCTGCCGTGAGAGTGCTGGCTTGGGGCCTGGCCCTGGAGCTAGAAGGGTCTGGATCTGGCGTCTGTTGCTGCCATCGATGGGTGCTGTCTGCCCGAGCCCTGTGTTGGATCGATTGGTGATGTCTTCTCTGGGAGAGGGAGGGGGATGCAGGCATGGTTGCCATCTCTGCCCACTCCGGGTGTCTGGAGCCAGGCTGCATGTGGACATTTGGGGAAGGAATAGGGATGGACACAACCCCCCAGAAAGGTGGATCATGCAGTAGTACCTGCCCTGACGGGGGACCTTGTGCAGCCGCTTCTGTTAAGGGGCCCAGGAGTGGGGTGTGGGAAAAAATGAGGTGTGAACCCTCATAGAAGCCCAGAGTCATGGTCCAGTGAAGTTGCACAGCTGGAGAAGCCTGGAGTTCCAGAAGCGACTTGCCCAGGCTACCCTGAGGTACAGAGAGCTATTGGTCATCTGGCATGGATGGTGCCTGGTGCCTCCCTTCCTTATCTGTGAGATGAGGGTGGGTGTCACGGACCACCCCCCGCCAGGGAAGCTGTGGAGGACCCAGTGCATTAACAGGAGTTGAAAGCGCCTACAAGGTGCCCTGTGAGTAGTGGGTACACAGTATACGGCAGCCATGCCCCCCATTCACACCACTGGCAGCTCATCAGGCCCAAGGGGCTAGGTTTACCTCTATTGTCCAGGGGTCCTGCCACTCCTGGGGGAGGCCCCATTTCTTTTCCAACCAGAAGAGGCCGAGGCTGTAGGCTCCTTTCGGGTTCCCAGCATCCCAGTAGCTGGAGCCTCTGAGCTCTGGGGACCACTGCCCAGGGTTGAGCCCTTTGAGAGCATTTTGTTCCCTCTGCAGGCATTAACTGCGGGGCGAGGAGGCCTGGGGTGGAGGGCTTCCTGGAGGAGGGGCCGGAAGCTCTGCAGTGGGTGCTGATACCGACACCTACGGCAGGCGGGGGGGGGGGGGGGGGGGGGGGGGGTGGGTAGAAACTGGGGGATTAGCAGCAAAGCCTGTCCTTCCTGTCGGAAGCTGGTTCCCAGCCTCCTTCAGGAGGACGGCCAGCCCGCAGATTACCCGGGATTCAGCTCTGCGGCCACCTTCCCTGGTCTTACCAGAACTGTTTTCGCGCCCCCCGAGCTGTGAAGGACACTTTTACAAATAACCCAGTTGGAGAATGCCAAGTGCGCGGAAGAAAAACGTTTTTGTTTTCATTCCGAGGGGCTCCTGCTTGGATGGGGGTCGGCACAGAGGAAGGCGCGGGCTGTCTTTACACTGAGCCTGCATCCTCCTGCTTTTGCTCCAGCTGCCCTGTCTAGGGTGTTAGGTCAGAAGGAGGGAAGAGCTCACAGAGGGACAAAAGCCATGGGACAGGAGCCTTGCTTTGCATGAGAATGTGACTGCTGGGGTCCTGGTTTTTATAAGACTGGTTCCCACCCCACTTGCTTCCCACTAACGCACTGGTTAGTTCCGGGGGTCAATGGCGGCTTCTGTACCTTCTGCCCTGGACCTGTTTGAAGTTAAAGGAGTCCGGGGCAGCTGGGGTGGGAAAGGGTAAACAATTTTCTAAATATTTTCGTTGAAGTCGAGAAGAAACCCAGAAGCTTCTCAGAGCATTTCAAGGGTTTGCCCCCAAGATGGCTTTCTGGAAATTCGAGGTGGTTCTCAAACATCTCTCCATATTCTTCAGCCGGGCATGAGTGAGAAAGGGGTTCTGTCCCCGAGGGCCTTTCTGTCTGTTTGGACGACAGAGCGAGTCAGAGACGGTTCTGTGAGCGAGGGCCTAATGGGGCCTCGGGCCTCAGATGTCACAAAAAGTGACGGCTCCGTGGCAAACTGGGGGCTTTAGGACACGGGTCTCTCACCCTCCGGTTTCTATTCCTTGCCACAAAATATCATGTTAAAGGACAATGTTTGATTAAAAGGCCCAATCCTATCACCTGAGCACGGTAGCTGCTTTCCTTTTCTCAGGCGGCCTTCCGAGCTGCCAGCCTCCTTCGGCGATGTAGTTTTGCATCCTGGTGGACATAAATTACACGTGGAATGTGGGTTTTGAGTGCTGACGATGTGCAGGGTATCAAATGTGAACACTGCCTGGAGACAGTGGCTGGTAACACAAGGGTAATAGGAAGAAAACGAGACACTAAATCCTATTGAATGTCACCAGCAGAGCTCTGAGGACCTGGTGCGGGCACCTCACTGGCCGGAAGAGAGCAGTGCCCATGGAGGGCCGCCAGGGTCTTCTGAGGCCTGGTGTGTCCGGTGGGAGGATGGAATTCCGGGGCTGGCCGAGGAGGCCCTGGGATCACTTGGGGATCTCTTCTTGGCTTTGGAATTGGTGAGGTCCAGTGTGCTGGGGGTTGGTGGTGAAGAGCTGAGGCCACACAGTGGGGGCTCAGGAACTGGCCCTGGGCTAGAGGGAAGGCCTTCGGGAAAGACAGAAATGGACAAAGCCTGCGCAGGTGTGACTTCCATCCAGAAGGGGCTGGGTCGGAGGCAACAGATATAACATGGCTTTGGTCTGCGGTTGAGAGCCTGCCAAAGGTTTTTGGGGTGAAAAGGAAATTCCGTCTCAGGCAAACCCAGAATTTAGAGTGATTTTCAATCACGTGATGGCTTTCTATGTCCAGTCTTCCTTTTACGATACCTTAACTCACATCCAGGCTGTGTGATCGTGGGAAATTGACTCAGCCTCTCTGTGCTTCTGTCTCCTCAGATGTAAAAAGGGATGATCGTAGTACCCGATTCATGGGGTTGTTGAGAGGAAGGCCTGGATGCCCAACAAATATGAACTGTGCTTGCATTTGAACTTGAACTAGGAGCCAGGCAGGCAAGATGGCAGGAGAGCAGTTCTTCCCTGGACATTTGGAACCAGAAGTGGACGTGGAGGCCAGCTGGTGCCGAGAGGAGCTGGGAGGGGGCGTGGGGTTTGGGGAGCCCTCCTCACACAGCCGGTGAGGGCGCCGAGCACGTGGCTCTCCTTTCTGTGGGATGCAGGCCGGCATCGGGCTGGAGGGTTTCTGGGTTGGGGGTGGCAGGGGCCTGGCTGTGTTGGAATTGCTCGGCCCCTTATGTCACATCCAGGTTCCCCGGCCCCAGCAAATCAGTCTCCACGACAAGGGATAGGGCACGGGAGGTGGAGAGCTGCCTCTGCACTGGACACGAGTCCCAGGCAGCCGCTGGGCAGCGGGTCGGGAGCCACCCGCACAGCCGGAAACACCTCAGGATTTGAAGCCAGGGCGTGACATGCGGATTCTTGGGGCTCTCATCCCAGGCGTCTGACCTTTTATGCTTCGTGGAGCTGAAGGTGAAGAAGTTTTTGTGACATGTGTGAATCCCATCTTTTCCTGATTTTGAGCAAATGAGAGCCAGCCCTGTGTAGGGGTCACTGCCTTCCCCAAGGAAGGAACTGAGATGGGGTGATGCTCGGACCCCAGCGAATGGGGGCCTGCGACATCCCAGGGACGTGTAGGGTCCCCCGAGAAGCAGAGGGTGCGGTGGGGGCGGAATCGCTCGCTGCTGGACGCCGGCAGAGCGGGGAGTCCGTCAGCCCTCCGAGCTGCAGTTTCCTCGTCTGTGACCTGGGGAGATCAGAGGACCTCCCCCTGCTCCGGGTGCGGGGGTGGGGGGGGGCGGGACACTCAGGATGGGAGACTCGGGACTCCCTGCCTTTGGCCTGAGGGGCGTCTCTCGTGTCCCACGGCCCTGCGGGTTGGGTAACACCCACTGGCTCTGGGGTGCCATGTCTCAGGTCCCCAGGGAGGGTCCTGTAGGTTCTGAGACTGGGAAGGATGTCACAGCAAGTGGCCCCTCCTCAGCTCTGGCTCTGCTGGGGGCTGGGTGAGACCTGGGGGGCCGAGTGACTCTTGTCCCCCAGGCGCGAGCGGGCCAGGAGCCCATCCTGGGCCAGGCCGTGCGCCCGCACGCCCTCCAGCCTGAAGCACCGGCCTCCCCGCACCCTCCCTCGCAGCTGCACAGACGGAGGTGCCCAGCTGGCTTTGGTTTTCCCCATGTTTTTCCAATTATGTGGAATGGGCTAAAAACGGCAGCAGCGGGGCCTTCTTTGGGAGTTGCCACCACGTCCGAGGGAGACTCCTGCTGCCCTTGGGCTGGACCTCTGTGGGACCTGCCCTGCTGTTTTGACTTTTGTCCCTGTGTGTTCCTCGTGCCCGGAGGCTTCTGGACCGTGCACCCCCCTCCTCCGGGCCTGAGCAACCTGGGCGAGTGACTCGTGGGCCCGTGTCCAGGGCGTGTGGCTTCACCGCCTGGGGGTGGTCAGGCTGTGCTGGGGCGTCATTCTCTCCCCCCGCCCCGGCCTTGCCAGATGAGGCTGCCGTCGGGGCAGGGCGGGAGTTGGGGGCTTGGTGATTTACAGTCCGCCTGCCGCACCTTGCCAAGAAGGAGTTTTAACAGATGTTCTCGGGGACAGGAAACAAAAAGACGGTGGGGGTGTGGCCGGCAGAGGCAGCGGGAGGAACAGAGGCGTCCACTGTCGGGTCTGATGGGCAGACTGACAACTGGGCCCCTCACATCCATCCGTCTGTCCGGGAGGATTAGCCGAGGCTCGGGGCCAAGGAATAAGGGGTGCGTTTGTTCCCAGTCTGGCTGTCTTGTCACTTATCAGGGAAGTAGGTCGAAGGGAAAAGAAAAGAGGCCCTTGTGGCTGAGGCCGCCGCCGCCCGGGCTGTGATTGGCGTCGACTCTGCAAACAGAAGGCAGCTGTTCTCAGCCATGGACCGTGAATTTTTAATAGCAAGAAAGTCAGATTGCACACTCCCAGGAAATTGTGTAACAAGCCCAAGCACTAACTTTTTTTTTTTTTTTTAAGAAATTGAGGTATAACTTGCAGACAATAAAGTGCACAGATTCTAAGTGTACGTTTTGATGAGCTTTGACAGTTGTATACATCACCCTAACCACCACCCCTCGACAGATACAGAACGTTTCCACCACCCAGAAAATCCCCTGGTGCCCTTGGCAGCTCCCCCCGCCCCACAGAGGCAGCCGCTGTCCCGACTTCTATCACCGCGGATTAGTTTTGCCTGTTCCGGAGCGTCATAGAAATGGAGCCACACAGCATGTGTTCTTTTGTGTCTGAGTCTGAAGACTAACTTTTAAACCTAATAAAAGAGGAGAGGGGAGCATGTCATATTCTTAGAAAGAGAAAAGTGTCATCGTGGGGCTGGGGCCCAAGGCAGACGGCGCCTCCCGGGTGTGTCAGCTGTACGGATGCCCGTGTCCACTGGCCGCAGGGCTAGACTGCGGCCACCCCCCTCCCCTACTAGCCCCGTCCCTCCTAGCCTGTCCGATGTGCCCCTTGCTTCTGCAGCTGAGCCCAGCTCCAACCTGGCCCTAAACTGACCCCGGAGCTGAGACGGCTTCCCTCAGCTTTGGAGACAAGTTCTGGGCTCTCAGGGTCCAGGTCCTGCTAGACCCCCCAGCTCCCAGGCTGCCCTTCCTGGCCATGTGCCCCTCGTGCCCTCTCTGGCTTTGTTGACAGCTGCAGATTCCCTGTCTGGGTACCACTGACTGTGCCCTTGGGCCTAGGATGACTCTCCAATTCCATGTGCCCTGGGGGTGGTGACCAGAGGCCCCGGGTGTGCTGGGCTGACCCCTAGGGCTCCTGGCTTGTCATTAGAGGGAGAACAGCAGGCTCTTTTTCACCCTCTGGCTTGTCTCCAGACCGCCTTCTGAGCACCTGCCTTTCTGCCTTTGCCTGTGCTGTGCCCACGGCCTGCAGCACCTTCCCTTTGGCTCCTTCAGGCCTCTGTTCAGATGCTGCCAGCCCCCCGGGAGGTGTGTCAGGCTCTGTTCCCACCTCCACGAGGAGGGAGGGATGCTGGCTTCCCATAGGCCTCGCCAGGCCCAGGAAGAGAGCTGGGAAGTCAGTTAGCTGCCTTCAAGAGCTTTTGCTGTGCAAGAGCTGAGGTTCTTTGGTCATCCTGGGACCGGGAACGACTCTGGCGACTGTGCCAGTAGGGGCCTCCCCGTGTCCCTTCCCGGCCACCCCCAGGGACAGGCTTGTGTGGGAGTCGAGACATCTGCGTCTGTCCCGGATCCCGCAGCATGTGGCTGTGACCCCGATGAAATGCAGGATTTTCGTGCCTCGTTGACCTGGGAGTTATCGGACAAGATCGTATCTCTGAAAGTGCCTTATAAGCTGTCAAGTGCAGGGCGCTTGAGTTGGGTTCAACCGTGTAAACCACTGATGCTTGACCACCTTTGAGCTAGAGAGGTGGCATTTTCATATGACTCAGCCCACTCTGTGATTTTGGCCTCCACTGCTGGGCAGGGTGGGCAAGCCCAGTAATAACGTTTCTGTGCTCATTGGTGCCTCCTGGGGGCTGCGGGGGGAGGGTGGCGCTGTGTGAGGGAGGGTCTGTGGCTAGCCTGCTTCATAGCCAAGGACAGGCAGAGCTCGCTCAAGGCCATGGAAGAAGGGACAGAGATGGGATCTGAACCCGGGCAGCCTGGCTCAGGGTCTGCCCCAGCCCCTGCCCTGCACCGCCTGGGCCCCGGGGGCGTCCACATGTGGTGAACCAAGGTCGTCTGTGGGACACCTCTGGCCTGCCCTCCTTGTGGACCAGCAAGGGCCCCCTGTGTGGGCTTTTTAAAGAACTGAGCCACCTGCCTGAAGAGGTGGGACACAGACTTCCTCATGCAAGTCACCAGCTGTCTGACAGCCCTCAGCCCGCACTCCTGCCTTTCGGGGGACCAGGCTGCCCACTTCTAATTTGTCCAGCCGGCCACACTTTGTTCAAACGTGTCTCTTTCTCTCCCCACCCCCCATGGGTACCTGGGTGCGTGTTCAGTGCCGCTGGGAGGGGACATGCTCTGGGGCGGTGGCCTCGAGCTCCGGGGCTCACCCGCTTTGTCATGGGACCTCCCAGCCTCTCTGGGGGCCTTATCCACACCCGAGTCCTACCTGTGAGGAGACAGGCCAGCTTACTCGCTCAGGGTCGCTCAGTGAGGCAGTGGGGCTGGCCTCTGGGGGGGGGGGGGGTCACAGGGCTGGCGCTAACCTGGCTGCTATCCGGCCACCCCTGGTCGCAGGGCAGGGGTGACGCCATGTACACAGCCCCAGCTCCAGGCTGGGGTGCCTGTCTGGCTGGTGGTTCCCAGGGGCTGCAGCCTCCCCGATTGCTGGCCTGGAGGCCGGGGGTGGGCCGTGCGAGGGGACAGCTGCTCGGGCCTCGGGTTTCCAGCGGAGCCGGTGCCCGGCCTGGCCACTTCCTCTGCGCCTTGTGACCCTGCGGCCGCTCGGCGCGGTTTCCTGGGCCTGGGTGCCGGCTTATGGTCTCAGTGTTTGTCCAACCACTTACCCCCGGGGGGCAGTGGAGAAAATCAATTGCTAAAATACAAAAAGAAGCCAGCCGCCTGCCGGCTGTGAAGCTGTTTATGGCCTTAGAAACTGCAGCGTGGAGGGCGGCCTGTGCTGGGCCTGGCTCTGCCTTTGTGGCAGGAGGAAGCTTCTGGGGTTGGTGCGGCCTTGGGGGGACCTTGGGGCGTGAGCCTCTGTGTGTGGGGGGCTGGTCCTTCCCGCCGGGGGCCGTGACCTTGGACCTGCAGTTGGTTCAGCGGGGGATGGAGGTGATGTCCACCCTGCCCGCTGGGTTGGAGGGCGGGGAGGTCAAGGGCCCTGCCTCTTTCATCGGCGTTAATTTGGTCAGTCTGTTGCCTGGGATGCGCTGTTACTTTGCCCTTTAGTGAAAAATCCCTTTCCCCACGTTGGGGCTTGGAGGGGCTTAACCGTGAGGCCCTTTCAGGTAGGTTCCCACACTGGGCGACCACCAGCAGTGTCCTGCCGGGCTGTCTGGGGGGCTGTGGGTGCTTCTGCCCCATCCTTTCCTTCTCCTGTTGTTCTGCACCCCCAAACAGCTCAGAACCTGGAGGTCGAATAGATCGCACCCCATCCCCCCAACCCCGGCCTGTGGCAATTTAATGGAGGGCTAGGGCGCTTCTCCCCCCCCCACCACAGGTGGCCTAGTGAGAAAGACCCGGTGGGTCCCCGGAGTCCAGACCCACCTCCCCACCTAGACCATGCGATCCTCTAAGGACGAATGCGTGCACCCCTCTTTTAAAGCCTTGGTTTCTTCTTGTTACACAGTAACATTTGTGTTCACTATAGGAAGGAAAACATCCAAAAAAATACTGGAGAAAATAAGAAACACCCTTAATTTTGCCACCCAAAGATAGCCGCTGTTAACGTCTTGAGGTGTTTCCTGTCCTTTCTCCATGCACGCATTCACAGCTCTCTGCGTGATTTGTATTGTATGTGCAGCATCACGGCTGACTTTCCTGCTTATCATGTCACGAGCTTTTCCTGCCTCTGCCCTTCTCCAGAGTGTGCTGTCTGGGGTGTGTGTAACGGCTGACCTGGACCCCCAGCCCCTTCATTTATGTAATGCTTTCCTTTTGTGGGATCTTTAGATCGTTTACAGGTTCTTTCCCTCGGGTGTGTGGGTTTCGCTGTTTTCACCAAGCCTCAGTGATCCTCTGTGACCAGGAATCCATGTGCATTTCTAGCTGCTGCTTTGGGCTGGCTTCTCAGAGGGGAAGTTGCCGGGTCAGAGGGTCCCTGAGCCATATTGCCATCCAGGAAACGTGTGCCCGGGACAGTCCCCTGGGAGGCTGGGGGGATGTGCTACCCCCCCCCACGGAGCGTTAACCCGTCTTGCAACCGAGCTGGTAGCCACTGGCCTCCTGCTTCTACTTGCAAGTTACGGAGAAGTTACCCATTCTTCGTGTTTATTGGTTGTGTTTTTTTTCTTCTGTTAATTTGTGTTTATGGTCTTTGCCTGTTTATTGTTGGGGTCTGGATAGTTTTCTTGTTGATTTATATGCCTTTTACCTTTCTTTAAAACACTTAACAGACTTTGTTTTTTAGAGTAGTTTTCAGTTTACAGGACAGTGGAGTGGAGAGCACTGAGAGCCCCTCTGTACCTGCTCTCCCTCCTGACGCAGTTTCCCTTAGTATTAGAATTGATTTCTAATATTGTAAAAGTCACACGTATTTCCCATGCAGGGGTCGACACACCGCCACCCACGGGCCAGATTGCTTGCTGCCTGTTTTGGGGCAGCCGCGGGCTAAGTTTCTTTCTTACATTTTTACATGGTTGAAAGAACATCACGAGAAGAGTGTTTTGTGACCTGGGAAAGTGAGAGGACCTTCAGATTCCAGTGTCCACGGAGCACATTTTCTTTGCACACCTTTGCCGACCCGTTGCCTGTGGCAGCTTTCAAGCTGCCGTGGTGGAGCCGAGGGGTTGAGAGAAGTGGCCGTGGCCTTGCAGAGCCTGGAGCGTCTGCCACCTGGCCCTTGACAGAAAGCACACAGACCCCTGCTGGAGACCGGAAGGCCGGCTGGAATGGTCCAGAGATAGCACTGCGGGTGTTCACCTGGGTTTCCTGCTGGCCTCTGTTCCAGGTGGTTCTCTGTGTGTCTTGTGGCTGGGCTTCTGCTACAAGCACGAGCTACCACTTGCACGAGGCTTCCTTGCAGACAGGGGTGGGCTCAGAGCTGCCCCGGCGTCCTGCGGGCAGAAGGTATTCAGGGAAGAGTCGTGGCCTGCGGGACCACGCAAACCCTCGGGGGGCACCCAGCCTCCAAACTCAGACCAGACCCCACGGGGAGGGGGCGGTCAATGGTCAGCCCCACTCCTGCCCACGGGGCTGCAGAGCGGCCCCTGAGCCCTCCGGCCTCCACGCTGCTGCCCATGCCAACCCTTTTGTCTGGAGTTCCTGCCCTTGAACTCATCCTTCTATGGAGACTGTCCCCTTACCCTCTGTTCCGCACTTGCTGGGAGCTGAATGGTGTGTGTGTCGCCCCCCACCCCCGCCGAATACACACAGTGAAATCCCCACTCCGGAGCCTGTGGATGTGACCTAACTTGGAAGTAGCGTCTTTGCAGTTGTAACCAAGTTAAGATGAGGTCATGCTGGGTTGGGATGGGCCCTAAACCCAGTGACTGGTCATCTTATAAGAGGGAGATTTAGACACAGACACACAGGGGAGGAGGTCACGTAAAGATGGAGGCAGAGATTGGAGGGATCCAGCCACAAACCAAGGAACATCAAGGATCGCTGGCAACCATCAGAAGCCGGAAGGGGCGAGGAAGGATGCTCCCCAGAGCCTTCCACGAGAGCGCGGCCCTGCCAGCACCTTGGGTTTTGACTTCTGACCTCCAGGACTGTGAGAGAATCAGTCTCTGCTGATCCGAGCCATCCGGTTGGTGGGGATGTTACAGCAGCCCTTCTCTGTGTCCCCTCGTTTGCGCGATCCCGGGCCTGGCACAGGGACGGTGCCCCAGAACGGACGGTGGCTTGGTCTGAATGGATGTTGGCAGGGAGGGAGGCCGTTGAGCTGGACGTGTCCGTGGCATTGGGCCCTCTGTCCAGTCTGCTTTTCTGTTTTGAGGCGAACATACTGCCAGGAAGGCAGTGCCCTGGCCTGGCCTGTGCCCCGTGCCCTGCGCTTGGCTCCGAGGCACGGATGCCCCCGCTCTTTCCTGCCTGCGTGCAGGGGGAGGGGCAGAGGTCAGGAGCCTGCCCAGAGGAGGCTGCAGGGACCTCTGCGCAGCCGGGAGGGAAGGTTTCACTTTCCCTGGCAGCCCTGTGGGGCAGGCTGTTTGTTTAAACAACCCCAGAGGAAACCATTTGGCCAAACTGTTAGTTTCTAAACAGTTTACTTCCCTGGTGTTTAAACGAACTCCTCCCCAGGCTCTGTGTCTGGTCCCAGGGAGGGGGTTGGCCTCTCTTCTTCCGGACCCGGCACAGCGCCCTGCGCCCACCCCAGGGGGCCCGAAGCAGGCTGCCGCTCACACCTCCCTACAAACGACCCTGGAGGTTGCCCTAATGAGTATCTGCCAAGGAAGGGGCCCAGGCCCGTGGTCCTCTCTTCACAGCTGCCCCCGCTGGCCTGGCCCTGGATGGCGTGCCCCACGCCTCTGTGCTGGGCACCGCCTGCTCAGACCTTCAGGCAGACAGGCCAGGCCAGGCCGCGGCTCTTTCCTGGGGGTCCCGTTCTCTGCATTTTTCTCGGCAAAACTCAAGTAAAAACCTCAAAGGCTCTGCAGCCCAAGGGTGTCGGAGACACCTCCCCCGCCCCAGCCTTGGAGTCAATTAACACCTACACATTTATCCCAGAGTTTAATTACTGCCTCAGCCACAGAGACTTAATTCTGAGGAATGCTGAAAATGGGGTTCCCTGATGGCGGGGTGTGCTTGAGGCTTTGTACCGACCTGGTTACCAGAGGGCTGGCACCAGGCACAGTTCGTCCCTGGTGGCTCTGTGCCCACGGGGACAGGCTGCTGGAATCTGCTGCATGGTCACAGCCACATGGATCCCAGAGGCTCTTGCAGCTGGAGGCCAGTCCCCCGCCACCAGTCTCAGCCGGCCCCCTTCACAGGTGCCCGTGACCCCAGCTTTCCTTCCCAGCACTGATTCGTTAATGGTCTTGCTCACTGAAGGTCTCTGCCCTGTGACCCCAGGAGCACCGTGGGGGCAATTCCCGCATCTTTTGTGTCAACCCCGAACCCCAGCACCTGGTCCGGGGCCTGGCCTAGTGTAGCTGCCCACAAAGAGACCGCGGGGGTGAGCGAGCCTGCTGGGCCAGCGCATCAATCTTGGGCTTCCTGCGTGTGCCAGCTCCGGGGACTGAAGTGTTTCGTGGTACCTTGCTGCCGTGTGTCCTTGGGCGGGGAGCTTAACCTCTCTCTGCATCGGGTTCCTCCTCAGGAAAATGGGGCGTGATCACACCTCAGAGATTGGTGTGAGGACTGTGCTATTTCAGGTGATTGTGTCTGGAGGATCATGGGAACAGGGACGGGTGAAACAAGCTGGAAATATGTTTGGCGACCAAGCGTCTGGTTCCATCGGGACCCAGCATTTTCTGGGGAGCTCCCTCCCCCAGCCCCCATGGTGGCAGATTAAGGCAGAGCCCTCCGTAGAGTTTGGTTTATGGTCCCCTTGATGTCAGAGCTAAATGGGGACTCAGACACCATCAGGTTGGGCTGATTCTTCACTATAAATGAGGAAACTAAGGCCCAGAGAGGGTTAGAGACCTGCCCAGCATCACACAGCAGGGGCAGGGCCAGGAGGTTTCTGCCCTGAATTCTCCCTGCTTGTCCTAGGATGTTAGCACCTGTTCTGGGCATGGCCCTGTGTTGGGGGCTGCAGAGCGCAGAGGGGCAATGTGCCAGAATCCCTGTGAGCCAGTAAGGGCGGTGCGCAAGCAGAGGGGCAGGCGGCATATATGTGTGGTCAGTCCATCCACTTGGAGGGGAGGGAGGAACAGCTTCCTGGAGGAGGAGGAGGCCTGTGACCTGGCCCTTGAAAAACAGGTCTGATGTCACTAGAACATTTTGGAAATGGAGCCCAGCAGAAGACGATCGGTTGAAGTGCCGAATTCCCCTCCCCTCCCTCCAGCACATACCAAACCAGAACTTGCATGGACACCTCTAACGAAATCTGAGTTTGGATCTGGGACGTTTCCCACGTAGCCGGGCACCTGGGGCACCTCCCTTTTCCCCCCATCTGCCCCAGTTTCCCCAGCACTGGGCTCGTGAAGCCATGCTGTCCGTGCGCGCCCTCTAGCGGGAGGATCGGGTTATGAACTCTGGGCCTCAGAGCAGCGCAGTCCGGATGGGGTTCCTGCCCTTAATTGAAATGCAGGGCAGGGGGCCCCAGAACCCCTGTAAAACGCTGGGTTCCGAAGGCTCCACCCCTGTGACAAAAAGCCGGTCAGTTGTTCGAGGGCTGTGGCTGGACCAGGCATGAGGAGACCAGGCAGTCGGCTGCAGAGCCCAGGCCTGGGGGCCTCGGCATAAGGAGGACGCTGGGCTGCCCCCATCCCTCACAGCTGTGTAACTTCAGGTGGGTCCTTCCCCATTCTGGGCCTTTCATCAGACCAGGCAAGTGGCCCCCGGGTGCCAGAGGTGTCTGTGAGCCTAGTCTTCCTGCTTCAAGGAAGCAGGAGCCTTAAGACCAGAAAGGTCCCGAATGAATGTGGACTGTGACCCAGCTCTGGGGGAGGGGCCACACCCTGACCCCAGCAGCTTCCGGAGGTGTCCGAGTCACGGCTGGCCAGCACTCCTAGGGTCCCTGAGTCCATGTGAGGCTCCAGGTAGTAGCACGTGAGGCTACTTCTCCTGGGAGTTCTGATGAATCCAGGGAGGATCCAGGGCAGAGTCAGATGTGTTTTGTTTAGGGCAAGTTATGCTCAGAGACCGAGACTGTCTTTGCCAATAATTTATCTAACACAGGTTCGCTGTGGGACTTAGGATTTATAATATTAATAATAATAGTTCACAAGCCAATACCATATGGGATAATGTCTCTTAATAAGTCAATAAAGAAATAATGTACTCCAAACCAATTACATTATTGTTCCAGGCAAAGGGAAAGTGAAGGATGTCAAGTCCAAATGTAGTTGAGGTGTACCTTTCTATGAGTTGGCTCTCCGTAGTCAGTCCGTCCAACTAAAAGCTGGGTGTTGGGCTTCCCTGGTGGCGCAGTTGTTGAGAGTCCACCTGCCAACGCAGGGGACACGGGTTCGTGCCCCCGTCCGGGAAGATCCCACATGCCGCGGAGCGGCTGGGCCCGTGAGTCATGGCCGCTGAGCCTGCGTGTCCAGAGCCTGTGCTCTGCAACGGGAGAGGCCACAACAGTGAGAGGCCCGCGTGCCACAAAAAAAAAAAAAAAAAAGCTGGGCGTTGGTTGCCGGCTCAGGCCCCTTGCTGCCGGGGCACGTAGCTAGCAGGTGACAGCACTGGTGACGGCGGGCCAGGTGGGCTGCTCTGAAGGTCGTCGCTCCAGGGGCCCTTCCGTGGCTGTACCACTGCCTACGAGGAGGCGCCTCACCTGGGCAGGAACAGCTGTCCCCTCTCTTCCTGAGACTGTTGCGCGCTCTCACAGCACTGCCGACCAGGAGTGGCCTGTCCACGGCAGGAGCTCAGCCAGGAGTCGCCTTGCCCAGTCCTCACAGACCCTTGGTATTTAAAGCCTCAATGTCCATTGCGTCATTGTCCTTATCGAGAAGCCCCAGTGGAGCCCGTCGCCAGCTGAGTGTATCGACAAGGACATGTCGATGACGTCACCCTGGCACAGCTTCCTCCACGTAAACAGATTCACCTTTAGATAAAAACAACTTCACTTAAGTTGTAAACAAGCGGATTGGAAATCACAACAAACCAATACACAACAGTACGCAATACTGCTGGGGGGACAAAGGGGGAGATGGGGCACCTGCCCCCAGGGCGCTCACCCCTGTGGGTGAGACGGCCACCTGGGAGCGGTGGACCTGTGATGACGTGTATGGTCATGGGACCTGAAGCTGCCTTGCTGGATGGGCATGGGGAGGCAGGGTGGGCTTCAGGGAAGAGGTGGCATTTGAGTCCAGTTGGGGCTTTGAGGAGTATGGTGGGCGAGTGGGGCCTGGAGCCCAGGGCCCAGGCGGGACTGGCAGTTGGGGCTGGTTTGTGGCCAGGAGAGAGGCTTGCAGGGGAGAAGGGGGACTGAGTGTGAGGCAGCTCTTACACAGTGATTGAAGCCAGATGACCGTGTGGCTTTTGGCTGGTTGCTTAACCTCTCTGTGCCTCCATTGTCTCATCTGTGAGATGATGATACAAATAGCGCCAGCCGCACGGATCTCTCCTGAGGATGAACTAGTGGCTGTGTAGGAAGATCTCGGCGAACGTTACCTAACATTACTTGTCCTTGCCAGGAAGCCCCGGGGACCTGGCTGAGCCCCTCTCCTGCCACGCCCACTGCAGGCCCGGTCTCCTGTCCTGCCGCCGGCCTCTGACCCCACTGCTCGTGTGTCCACAGGGGCCGAGGAGGTGCTGCTACTGGCCCGGCGGACGGACCTGCGGAGGATCTCGCTGGACACGCCGGACTTCACAGACATCGTGCTGCAGGTGGATGACATCCGGCATGCCATCGCCATCGACTACGACCCGCTGGAGGGCTACGTGTACTGGACGGACGACGAGGTGCGTGCCATCCGCAGGGCGTACCTGGACGGGTCGGGGGCACAGACGCTGGTCAACACTGAGATCAACGACCCCGACGGCATTGCAGTCGACTGGGTGGCCCGCAACCTCTATTGGACGGACACGGGCACCGACCGCATCGAGGTGACGCGCCTCAACGGCACCTCCCGCAAGATCCTGGTGTCCGAGGACCTGGACGAGCCCCGCGCCATCGTGCTGCACCCCGTGATGGGGTAAGGCTGGGGGCGGGCGCTGGGAGCCAGGCTGCGGGGGGCCGGTGGTCCTGGAGCTTTCTTCCCACATCAGGATGAAGCAGATGGCTGGGCCCTGCTCCCAGAGTCCTGGTTCAGGAGAACTTGCCTTTCTAACAAGCTCCCAGGTGATGGGCTGATCTGGGGACCAGACTTTGAGAAGCTCTAACACAGAACTTGGTTACCTTTATAGAAAATCTTGGAGACCTTGGGTAAGTCATTTTTCCCCCTGGGCTTCAATCTCCTCACCTGTAAAATGGAGCCCTCCACTGGGGTGATTTATGGTTTAATAATGGTAACAAGAGTGGTGGCCACTGCAACAGTTACTGCACATGTGCCAGATCTCTGCCAGGCACGTTCCACGTAGCAAGCACATTTTTCTCCTCCTCTCGCCCCGTGGGGTAGGTACAGTTGTACGGAGGAGGAAGCTGAAGCCCAGAGAGGTTAAGTGGCTTGCCCAAGGTCACACAGATGGGAGGTGGGGATTGGACCTAAGAGTCTGGTTCCAGCTTTGCAATTTAGGATTCTGTGAATCTGGTCAATCAGTGTAGGAGCCTTTCTGAGACCCTCAGCTGCTCAGAGGGTAGCAGCTGAGTGCCTTCCTGGGACCTCATGACCGAGAACACGAAACTGGCAGGCCCCAAGAGGGGAGGAGTGCTGGGACCTCTCGGGGGCTGAGGCTGCAGGGGAAGCCCCCCGCCCTCAGTGCGGGATGTGGGCCCGCGTCCTGGGGATGGCCTGGAGGGGCTGGGAGGGCAGCCCTGGAAGGCAGCTGGTCCCGGAAGGTCCCTGGGGGGAGTGACTGAGCTGCATTGACTGTAACCGTGCCCAGGAGGCACGTGCCCCATCGGAGTGCCCACAAGGCATTAGGTGCTTCTCCCGTTGCCCCAGGGCTGAGGCTCAGTGTGAGGCGACCCCGCAAGGTGCCTGCTGTGTGTGGGGGGCAGGGGTTGCAGCCCAGGGAGCCTGTACTCTGGTCCCCGCCCCGGGGCTTTCAGATGTGCTCTTGCTGTGGAGCTGCCTCTGTCTATAGAAGCCCAGCGGCACAGCCCTCAGAGGCGGGTCACGGGGCTGTGGCTGGACAGGCCCAGGGCTCGAGCAGCACCGTGGAGCCTGAGGGGGAGTGGACAGACAGACGCTGCTCTGTGTGGCTGTCAAGGGGCAGGGCCGTCCCCCTGGGAGGGGGGGTGGGGGTGAGAAGCGGGCCCCTGGGGTCTGAGGGCCAGGCAGGCAGGAGCTCGTGGCCAGCTCCAGTGTCGGGATGCGGGCTCTGGGTTCGGGAGATGGGGACCTGCTCCCACTCTGCCACCGATGAACTCTGTCAAGTCACCCCCCTCTGTGGGCATTACCTGTGAAATGGGGGATGGGGTCCCCCCTGGCCTCGAGTGTGAGGACCTCAGGAAACGGGGTCGGGTCAAGTATAAGATCACAGGGTTCAGGGGCGGGAGAGGAGAGGCCGCCAGCCCGGAAAGGCGCTGTGCTCAGGGCCCAGCTCTGGCCGCTTTCTCTGGGCTGAGCCCCCCCACCCCGGAGGGCCCCCAGCGCCCCACGGGATGTTGCTTTGCTTCTCGGGGCCGCAGAGAGCGCGTTGCCTGCTTTGTTTTGCACGTGGGAGCCCTTCAGCTACTCGAAGGAGGTTCCACTCTGCCTCTTCCTCCCCCTGGGAGCTCAGCCCCTCCCTCCCCTGGGTCCCTTGGCAGGGCGTCTGCTGTTTTGAGTCCTAGGGCCCCGTGTAGTTAAGACCCCGCTGTCTCCGTGGAGCCCCTGGTCCTGCACACGGGCTCAGGTGTGGTGGGTGGGTGCTGTTCTCAGTCCTAGGGGTGCAGCCTGGATGGGACAGATGGGCAATGTCACGGACATGTACTTCTTCTCCAGCCTCATGTACTGGACAGACTGGGGGGAGAACCCCAAAATCGAGTGCGCCAACCTGGACGGGCAGGAGCGGCGCGTCCTGGTCAACACCTCCCTGGGCTGGCCCAATGGCTTGGCTCTGGACCTGCAGGAGGGGAAGCTGTACTGGGGAGATGCCAAGACGGACAAAATCGAGGTGAGTCATCCTCGTTGGTCCACGGAGCTGCTCAGCGCAGGTGGAGGCGCAGCGCTGCAGCCGTCGAGCCCTGATCTTTATGCAGAGGCTGGCCTGGCCGCCCCTGCAGCCTGTCGTACGTGTCAGGTGGGCAGCAGATAGATGCCTGTGCTATATGCTATTTGGCCAAATAGAATCCTTGAAGAAATAACTTACTATGATGTGTTTCTGACATACGGAAGGTATGTAGCTGAGTTAACAGCACCATAGGGTGTATGTGGTTATGTAAGATGTTATCACCGGGGACTTCCCTGGCGGTCCAGTGGTTAAGACTCCGCCCTTCCACTGCAGGGGGTGCAGGTTCAGTCCCTGGTCAGGGAACTAAGATTCTGCATGCTGCACAGTGTGGCCAAAAAAAAAAAAAGATGTTATTAAGGGGGAAACCGGGACAGGGTACGCAGGAACCCTCTGAACTCCGTGTGCAACTTCCTGTTTCAAAATACAAAGTCATAAAAATAACACATACCCACCACCCAGCCTAAGATGTAAAACATAATGTAGCTGATGCCAGAGGGGACCACTCTCCTAAGTTTGACGATTCATTCCCAAGCATTAAAAGACATTTACT
This sequence comes from Monodon monoceros, assembly GCF_005190385.1. NCBI lineage: Eukaryota > Metazoa > Chordata > Mammalia > Artiodactyla > Monodontidae > Monodon > Monodon monoceros. The sequence continues at coordinate 102,688,669 of NW_021703784.1, forward strand.
ATGTGGACGTCACGCGGAACAGCACGCAGTCTTGTGTGATTTTACATGATTAAAGTGGTGCTCTGTACGCGTTCTTTAGCATCTTGCGTTTTGCTCAGGGGTGCGTTGTTTGCGGTGCTCTTGACCATACGGTAGTTAAATTGGTCCCTGACGTTGGTGCCTCTCCTCGGCTGGATGCCTCCCTCGCTTCCGGTAGCTTCTGCATGATCCTTGTCAGCTCTGGTCACATCACTGCTCGTTGATATCACCACCTGGGGGTCACCTTCACTCTTCTCACGGCTCCATGGGGAGACGCCCACCAGGCAGCTTGCAGGGGGAAGGCGGGAGTGAGACTATGACCGTGCGTCTGTGTCACGGGGTTTCAAGCCACGCTTCTGAGCAGGAACGTGAAGGGGACTCAGGGCTGGGCAGATCCCTCTCCCACGCAAACCCAAGGAGCTGCAGTTGGCACCATTTCCTGTTGGAGTTCCCTATAAACTGTCACTTTTGAAAGGATCTTGTTTGAAGACACTTGTCTCTCTAGCCTCTGAGCCTGAAGGCGAGACCCTTGTTTCCTGCGGCGTGGCCACGCCCACCGTGTCCGTAGCCACGCCCACCCCGGGAGTGGGATGGGGATGCGCGTGTCCAGCTGACACTGCCAGACGCGCTACAGGCACCGCTCGGTTTACTCCCACAGCAGTGGGTTGGTTGGGGTGGGTTTTTTTGGTAAAATAAACATAAAATTAACCATTTTAAAGTGTACAACTCAGTGGCATCCAGTACATTCACAGTGGTGTCCAGCCATCAGCACTCTCTAGTTCAGGAACATTTTCATCACCCAAACCCCATAACCTGTTAAGCAGTTGGCCCCCAGTCTCCCCTCTTCACCCCTCTGCCTTGGCAACCACTAATCTCCCGTCTGTCTCTATGGCTTTGCCTGTTCTGGACATTTCATGTGAGTGGAATCATACGATCAGTGGTCTTCTGTGTCTGGCCTCACGCAGCAGAATGTTTGCAGGGTTCATCCATGTGGTAGCGTGTGTCAGTACTTCATTCCTTCTCCATTGTACGCAGAGACCACATTTTGTTCATCCATTCATCTGTTGGTGGACATGTGGGTTGTTTCCACCTTTTGGGGATCGTGAATAATACTGTTACGAGCATTTGTGTACAAGTTTTTATTTGAGCATCTGTTTCTAATTCTTTGGGGCACGTACCTAGGAGTGGAATTGCTGGGGCATATACTAGGTTTATCTTTAACTTACCGAGGAATCGTCAGGCTGTCTTCCACAGTCTGCACCATTTTACATTCTCACTAGCAGTGTGCGAGTGTTCTGATGTCAACATATCCTCACTGACACTTGTAAAATCCTCCTATTATTATGGCCATCCCCACGGGTGTGCTGTGGTGTCTGGTGGTTTTGATTTGCATTTTCCTGAGGACGAGTGATGTTGAGCATCTTTCCATGTGCCTGTCCCACAATAGTGTTTTGAGGTGTGTGGCATCGTCCCCACGTGTGGATGAGGCACTGAGGCCCAGGGGACAGTAACCTGCTCAGGGTCATGCAGCAAGTAGGTGCTTTCTGATTTTCTGCTTTCAGAGTCAATCCACAGACAGAGCCCGAAGCGTCAGGCTACTGTATGCAATATAAATGTTATCTGCCGTGGTTATGGAGCAGTAGGATGGACCAAAGTTAGGAGCGGACAGGTGGGGAAGAGCTTCAGGGGTGACCAACAGAGGCCCTAAAACGCTGACATCATGGTAGCAGGAGGATGGGGGAGGGGCGTGGCATAAGTGACAAAGTTATTGCCGGCAGAGTACGCGGTGGCTGGTACGGACAAACCGGGAACACGCGCCACAAGCGTATCACCCGCTGATTTGGAGCTAATCACCAGGAGGCCCCAAAAGAGAGACAGAAGAATTGGAAGTGTTTGGGATTCTTTAATCCAACAAACTTGGGAAACGTGCGGTGACTTTCCTGCCTCACTTCTCTCTTTGGAGCCTCTAATACACTTTAATAAGCAGACCTCCCACGGGGGACTAAACTGTGTAAGTGTTCTCAAACTACACGATCTACGGTCCCCTTTCTTTCCGTCCTGTGGCTCCGGTGGCACACACTTTGGGAACGCTGACCTAGGCCGCCTGCCCACACGTCCAGAGCCGACCCCAGCTTCGGGGTTAGTGCTGGACTCTCCCTCCGCCCCTGCCCCAGGGAAGCCACTGACATGGACAGACATAGAGGTGGTTCTCCGTGTGAACTCCAAGGGTGGGAAGCGCCCCGATGAATCGCAGGTACATTAGGTCATGGCAGCTTCTTGGAGTCAAGCCCGGAGCCCAGGGCAGACCCTTCTGGCGTTCTTTTCGGTGGTGAAATGCCCCAAGGTGAGCTTCTTAGAGGTGGCCCGAGCATGCCTGGGGACTTGCCCATGTGTTCCTGCTGTGGACACCCTCCCCCTACTCTCGGGCCTCAGGGTTTGCTACTGAACACCTGGTGGGCGTCAGCTCTGCTCCAGGTGCTGGGTCACCTTGGTAAATACGCCCAACAGATGCTCCTCTGGTACATGTTACATGAACCTTGGGATCAGGCCACCAGCCCAGGTGCAGAAGCCCCTGCTGGGGTCACGGTGGATTCCATGGGCTTCGGGGGAATAGCCGAGGGCAAGGGGCCGTGTCTCCTTTCCTGAGGACTCAGTCGGACTCCAGGCCGGGGGACGGTCAGGGGAGGGCTCTTCCAGGTCAGCACAGCGACGGGACACGCTTCCAGCAGTGGTCACGTCTCTAAGACATTATGCCCGAGACAGATGCTAAGGAGCCTGAGCGTGTTTCTTGGGCATATCTTGCCGGGTTGTTTTGGATGGGAGAAGGGATTCTGTTCCGCGTGGTTGTGCGCGTGGCCTGGCTCCGAGCGCAGGCGCCGGCAGGAAGGAGCTCCACGCGGTGTCCACCGGCTTCCCTTTGAAGAGGCATCAGTCAGGTTCCCGCTTCGCCCGCCCGTCCCGAAAATGACTTCCCAGGGCAGCTGTGGCTGATACCCCGACGAGCTGGGAGGAGAACAAAGGTCTAGAGGGCCGAGTCCACGAAGTGGGGATTCCTCTGGACGGCGGTCCTGGCACATAGATGGATTTGTGCAACCGAGTCCAGACTGCGGGCAGGGCCGCACCGCCCTCCAGGTGGGCCTCCTGCCGCCTTGCCTGTGACGGCATCCTGGACAGCGGGTTCAGGCCAGCTTCAGGTCGGCAGCCCCTCGGGGGATTAGCTCGGGGTGGCTCCCCGTCTGGGGGTGGGGGTGGGCCCGGGGCTGGCTCACTCTGGGAGGCAGCCCTGAGGTCCCCTTCCTGTCCTCAGGGACCAGGGATGGACCGCCAGGGCAGTCCCGACATGCGCAGGTTGGAGCCATGTGGGGTGGACATGGGTGTAGCCCCCGCCTCTTTCTGCATCCACAGAGCTGCCTCTCTGCTCCCTGCTTTCCCACCCTCTTGGGCTGGGGGTTCCCTGGGACACCTCCTTAACCCTCTTCCTGAGTCTAGAGCCCTTGGGGTTAGAGGTTCCTGCCCACAGGTGCTTAGACTTTCCCGTGGCTCCAGCCACATCCTCAGGACCCGGCCTCTCACCCTTTGCTTGCATGTTTCCCCCTCCCCCTCCCTGCCCAGCTAGGCTCCCAACCCAAGAGCGTGTCCTCTTCTCCTCCAGCCTGCCACAGCTCTTCGGCCTTGTGCCACAAGATTCAACTTTATTGGTAAAAGTAACTTGGACTCACTGTCTCCCTCTTCTGTCTCTAACTGATGGCCCCTCGGGCCCTGCACTTCCCTCCTCTCCCTCTGACCAGCTTCTTGGCAGGTGCCGGGCCCATGACAGCCCAGCGTGGGTCCTCTCCCAAGCAGATTCTTCCATCCAGAGCTCTTTCCTGAGCCCACGTGCCCAGCTGCCCCCGGCCCTCTCCCTCGGAAGCCTGAGTCGCCTCCCGCCTCACGCCACGGTCTCACGCATGGGAGCAGCTCACCTCATCCACGCACTTGGCCACACAGTGTAGGGTCTTCCTTTCCAAAACAGCAACATCCCGGTTCCGGCCTGGAGGCTGCCTCTCCCAGCCAGAGGCTGTAAGGCCTTCCACGTCTGTGCAGGGCTTGTGCTCTCACTTAGCTATGCAGTCGTCGTCATCGTTTCACTTGTTTGTGAGCGGCCATGTCTCCCAAAGCAGGTGGGAGCTCTCTGGGCTTGAACTGGGGTCTCTGTGCTGATCCCCTGGCAGGGAGTCAGGACACACTGGGTCTACATCAGAAGCGACCTCTCCCTCTTAGTCCTTCCCCCACTGTCTCTGTCCCCCACTTCCCCTCACCGGCCCGTCCTTGCATCCTCCTTCCCCACAGCTGCCTGTCGGATCATCCCTGAGTGGAACTCCTGTCCTGTCGTAGCTCGCGCTGCCTCTTTCCCTCAACCCCCTCCCCGTCCCTGGGCGAGCATCTGTTCATCCTGCAGCACTCACTGAATGTCACCTCGTGCTGGAAAAGCAGCACAGGACAGACCCATGCCCTGGTGGGGTCAGTATTCTAGAAGGGGAGATATAGACAGCAGTGACTGGGACAACCGCAGCCTGTCAGGTGTTCAGTGTTCTAGAGGGATGCCGAGCAGAGAGGATGGGGGCCCAGGGGGCAGGGGTGCGGGTCGTTCAAGCTCCCCTGACAGCACCCTAGCTGCTTCTCCAGCCGCGTTGGTTCTGAAGCCCTGCCTTCTCCTCTCACTGCTTGTGTATATCCTGTCTATTTCCTCCTGTTTCTAGAGTAGCGGGAGGAATGGTGCCCCGTTATTAATCCTGAAATAGGCAAAGCGTTTAAACACCCTTGTGCTCACACAGTGATCAGGCAGGTCCCTGGATGGCGGTTTTAGCCATTCCTGGGTAAGAGCAGGCTCGGGCCTTGCCCTTTGTGGACTTGAGCTGTCTTTCTAAAGCTTCCTCCCCAGCTGTTTCCCCGCCCCGAGGATGGAAGAAGAAGTTTTGCAGGTCGACCCATAGTCCAGGCTGTTTGGCCCGTCTCTGGGGCAGGAAGTGTCACCTGTGTGTGGCTTGCCTTGTACTCGTTGGAGGCCCCGGGGGTCACTTGGGCTCTCTGCAGCACCCCCTGATGTCTTACTCGGCCAGGACCACGGGGAGGTTGTGTGCCTTGCAGCTGCCATCTGCTGGTGGCCGTCTACTGTCAGGGTAGGCATTCGTGGGGAGTACCCGGTGGGGAGTGACACACCCGGTGGAGCAGGCGGGCCAAGGATGAATCACAGCCTGAGAAGTTAAAAATACATCCGTCCCCCTGTTCCTGACATTTCCTGAGTCGATGGAGGTGACTTCCAGCACGAACAGAATAAACACTCATTGCAGGAGTGACGGATTGGCTGTGTGTCCGGGTCCATGAGCCCTGGGGAAGAAGGGTGCAGGGCTTCTGGGCAGCGGGGCCACAAGCTGTGCGGGTGTGTAAGATCTCTTTTGTTACGTGCAACAATAACCAGAGCAGTTTTAATTTGGGGCTTTGTGTCTGAGTATAATTGTTCCATCAGAGAGCAGAACTCTTTTTTTTCTTTAAACGTGTGCTTTCAAAGGGTTGGTCTCAGGCTCTCACCTCTTTGCACGGCCAAGTCATTAGAAACAGAGGATTCAGTGTAAGGCGATTGCACCTCAGGTGACTTTCGGGGGTCTACTGTTTTGTGGGTGGCCGTGCAGCCCCCGCAGCTGTGGGTTCTGCCTCTTGGAGTACAGCTGAGGGCGGGCTTCTCTGGGGTCTGCCCACCCTTCTGTGCGTCACGCAGCTGTTGATCTGCGGGTCGTGTAATGAGCTGGCCAGGGGATGGGTGTGTGCTCTGCTTGCCCTGCCTCTACCCCACTCCAGACCTGGGCTTGGTGTGTGGAGTCAGCCGAGCACAGGAGGGCGGAGGCCAAAAGGTCAGACAGCAAGGCCGGCTGGCACTCAGGCGCCTTCGGCATCTGGCTTGACCATTTTGACATAACTTCCTGGAGGTATCTAGTTTCCTCTCCTGAAAATCAAGGGCAGGGGAACTTCTTGAGCAGGGGTTGAAACCTGTGGACCGGAGGCCAGAATGACTATGTTTGGGCCACTTTCAAACGCACGGTGGTTTTTACACTTTTTTTTTTTTTTTTTTTTCGGCACTGCACAGCTTGTGGGATCTGAGTTCTCTGACCAGGGATTGAACCCAGGCCTTCGGCAGTGAAAGCACGGAGTCCTAACCACTGGATTGCCAGGGAATTCCCTACATTTTTAAGTGATTGAAAACAATCAAAAGAATGGTATCTCGTGACATGTGAAAATTATATGAACTTCCAGGTTTTTTGTTTTTAATTTTTGTTGTTTGCACAAATAAAGTTTTATTGCAACACACTCGCGCTTGTTTTAGGCACCCTCGGTGGCTGCTTTACCGCGACAGGGACCTTATGGCCTCAAAGCTGAAGGTATTTACGATCCTTTTCAGAAGCAGCTTGCCAGCCCCTGTCCCCGGCAGTCCGCCTCCTGTGCTCTCTCCCGGCTCCCATGTTATCAGGTGGCCCAGATTCGATTCTGTTCTTTCTGGGCTCCGCTCAGGGCCCAGGAAAGGTGGAGGCCCCCGAGTTGGCCCCAGAGGGAGCCTGGGGACGGGGGGGTTGACACGTGTGTTCCCTGTACACAGGTCCTACTTGTCTGCTCCAGGATTTGGGAAAGGCCTGGTCCAGCAGAGTTACTTCTACAGATGTGTTGGATTTGGTCAAGGTGTGTTGAAAGCTGCCGTAAAAAGGCCGCTTTGGGATCATTTATTTTCTCAAGTGTTAGAGTCTTGATGTCCTCCCAAGTTGGAGGGCCTGAGAGGTGTTTCATGGGGTCTGTAATCGTTCAAAGTGGGATGGGGTGAGGGAGGGGCTTCCGAGGCAGAGGGAGGCCCTGCCAGCCCAGAGCCAAGGTTCTGTCCTTGCGGTGGGTGCCGCCAGCCCAGCCCGGGGGGGAGCAGCTCACACCCTCCTCACTTTGTTCTGGGCAACCAGAGGGTGGGGCGAGGGTGTGTGTGGGGACAGAGGTTGGGGGAGGGATTGCTGCTGGCCAGCGGCTGTCTCCCCGCCCCCCCCCCCATCTGGCCCCTTGTCCTCTGCGGGCTCACTTTCATCCTTCCTAAGCTGGGGAACATGTACTTCCTCCCCTCAGTCAATAGAACATGCACTTATTTATGTCTGGAATTGAGTTGTTAAAGGAAATAAAGAAAATATGGACATAGAGAAGGATGAGAAAAATCTCTTCAAGAGATGCTGTTGACATTTTGGTATATAAAAGGTGGAGTCTTTATTTTCCAGATGTGGATGTTCTCTTTATAGCGATCACGTCCTACATCTACCATTCTGCCCGCCCCCGCCCCCAGCGCCCAGCCCTGGTTATGCTGTGTCAAGGAAGGAGCAGGGGTTTGAGCCCTGCCTCTTACGGGCTGTGTGTTGTTAGAGACACTCTTTCTCTTGCTGTGCACCTCCTCGGCGGTAATCCCAGGCGAGACCCCTCCCCACGTCTGAGTTCTGTGCAAAGCGTGTGTTCATCGCCTTTATGTTGCCTTCCTCTTGTGGGGCCGAAGCCGGAACCAGCACCCTGGACCAGTTTGGAGGATTAATCTATCACCTGCCCTGTATGGCTAACCAGTGGGCCAGGCGTGGTGCCCAGAGCTCCGCACGGAGATCCTACAGCCCAAGGTCTACACTCCAGCTCGTGGTACAGGACGTGGTCCCATCCGGTGTCCTCATCTGGGCTGCTCATTGGAGCCACCTGTGGGGAGCTGCTTTCAGGACTCGTACCTGGCCTTCCAGTTTGGTGTAATTGCCCCAGGTTGGGGCCCAGCCACTGTTCTTTGGTTAAGTTCCCAGGGTGACTTTATTTATTTTTTAATATTTATTTATTTATTTGGCTGCACTGGGTCTTAGTTGCAACATGCGGAATCTTCATGGTGGCATGTGGGATCTTTAGTTGTGGCTTGCGGGCTCTTAGTTGAGGCATGTGGGATCTAGTTCCCTGACCAGGGATCAAACCCAGGCCCCCTGCGTTGGGAACGTGGAGTCTTAACCGCTGGATCACCAGGGAAGTCCCTCCAGGGTGACTTTAGCTGCTACCCTCAGTTACAGGTGGAGAGGTTGAGGTCCATGTGGGATGCAGAGGGACTTGGCTGTGGGGCAGAGCTGGGGTGGGACCCCTGGCTGTAGGGCCCAGAGCTGCCTGCCACTCCTGGTTGAGCCAGCAGTTTTGTCCTGTGCTGTCCAACAACAGAGGACCAAAGTCTTTTCTGCTCAGCACACACCCGATCTGTCTTATGTGTCTGCCACCTGCAAACCTGAAGGTTTGTAGCCTTTCTGATGAGCTGGAAATATAATCCGGCTGCAGGAGACCTGTTGAGACTTGCCTTTAATTCACCATGTCTCTTTCATCCTGGCTTGAGAGCCAGGAGAGTTTGGATGTTACATTTTTATCTTCTTTTTCACATCAGCTCCTACAGGGTCATCTGTCATCACAACCACATCTTATCCTGATCGTGTGTCTCAGTTGGTTAAGGCGTTTTTATGTTTGATAGTAGTTTTCTCCTCTGTGGCTTTTGTGGTTGATGCTTTTAATCAGTGCTGACTCTTCAAGAAAAAGATTTAGCTTTTACACCTCAGAGTAAACAGCCACAAGTGTGTCTGGTGTTGGAAAGCATCTTAGAGCTGTAGGCTCAGACTTAGACCCAGAAGCGTCCTCAGAGTTCACCTGGTGCTGACCGAGCAAGAAATTAGTCCACAGACAAGTGGGAGGTTTTGCCCAGGGCTTGCAGTACGTTGGCTGTCCAGCCTTTTGGAACTGAGCTCCGCGTCAAGGGTGTGAACTGGTGCCTCCCCGTTCTACATCTTGGCAGACATTACTAATCAATGAGCCCATCCCGGGTCGGAGACCCACACCTTGGTATTCCAGGCAGCTACTGCTAGTCGACCAGCAATGGCGAGAGAGAGGACACCTGTTTGTCTTGCCTGCCCCTCTCAGCCCAGCATCCACCCCCAGGTAGGGGAGGCAGTGGGGAAGAGCCCCTGAATGGCCCCATCACTGAAAACATCACTCATCCAGCTGCCCCAGTGAGCCGTGGCTTTGTTAGGTGGCCTCGCCAGGCGCAGACGCTGCTGGGGCCCGTCCTGTTCCAGGCAGTTCAGGCCCGAGGCTGGTTCAGCCCTACGTCTGCCATCCTGCAGGTGATCAACATCGACGGGACAAAGAGGCGGACACTCCTGGAGGACAAGCTCCCACACATTTTTGGGTTCACGCTGCTGGGGGACTTCATCTACTGGACCGACTGGCAGCGGCGCAGCATCGAGCGTGTGCACAAGGTCAAGGCGAGCCGGGACGTCATCATCGACCAGCTGCCCGACCTGATGGGGCTCAAGGCCGTGAACGTGGCCAAGGCCGTCGGTGAGTCGGGTCAGCCTCCAGCCGTGGGTCAGCCATGCCACAGGCTCGTGGCTGCCCTTTCGGTCCGCAGGCAGCCCAGTTGGAGGCCAAAGCTGGGGGTGTAAGTGCCCGGCTGGGGCACCACTCTGGCGCTGGACAGCACAGGAGATGGTGAGAATATTGGTCCAGGACCAGTGGCATGGGGGTGGGGTATCGACCAGGCATGGTGACTGGGCACTGCTGGCAATAATTGTTCTCACGATGGCTAACACTTGCGGAGCGCCTGCTGCGTGCGAGGCTGTGGCTAAGTGCCTTAGTGCCCAGAGCAGCCCTCTACGCGAATTCCGGTGCGGCCCTATTTGCGCTGGGGAGAGGGTGGCAAAGCCGTGTAGCTAATGGGTGGCCGAGCTCAGGACTCATGCCCGGGTCTGCCTTGACCTCGTGGCTGGGCTGAGCTCTGATTGTTGTCCAGTGTGACAGGCTGGACCCTCAGGCACACACCTTTTATCTGAAAGCCAGGATCTGCAGAAAGCTCCCTTAACACAAGGATTTATTTGTCTCTTTATAAATATGATTCCCAGTGCAGGTCAACAGGCTACACTGGGGACAGTGGTGTCCAGCTGTGGTGGGAGGACAGATGGGGGGGACGGGACAGTGGGCTCTGTGGCGGCAGGGACCCTGTCCCCAGCTGGGGCCTAGCACTGCACCTAGCACTGCACCTACACATCAGAGACACTCAGCAACCCTTTGCTGGAGGGGGGGAGGGAGGAAGGACCAGAGAGGCCCCAGTGCTTGCCCTTAAGTCTAGTGGGTGAGACACCCCTTAGTTAGCTCTGCTGCCAGGCTGGTGACTACAGTTGAGGCGTTAGAGGGATGCCTGGCTTTAAAATACGAGGGAGGGCACTTGAGCTTGGAATTTAGGGAGCAGGTGGGGGTCAGGGTTTGCCCGGCAGAAGGGACAGCTGAGCAAAGGCCTGGAGGTGAGGCCGTGGGCGGAGACCCTGGGGGGATCTAGTGCATCTTGGTCTCTGGGAGAGGCCTTTAGTCACAACCTGCACTCCTGAGACAAGGCGATGGAATCAACACACTTAGTTTACCAGCGCCTTTGAAAACACGTTCTTCATCCACTGTGGAACGTGAGGTCCACCGGTTAGTGAGTGTCTGAAAAATAAAAAATAAAACCCTAGAGATAAGAAACATGATATATCCATCGGGTGTGATTTCAAGTTGAGAAATTGGACCCCTCCCTCCCTCTTCCTCTCTCTCTCATGTAGGGATTTACTGGGAGAGATGGGGGAGAGGATTCTTTTTCTAGCTGAAATACTTAACACTAAATGAAAGCCAATTTTAACAGCACTGCAGCAGATGAGTGAGACTAACGGCCTGGCCAAAAATACATGAATGCTAAGTACAGTCCGCTACAATAAGAAAGGCGCCTCTGGCCGTCCGGGGTGCATCTGAGTTCGAGGGCACCGAGAGTGCCGGAAACGGGAGGAGGAACTGTCTGGGTGGCGTCTCGGGCTGCGGTCCTGTCAGCAGGCCGGGAGTCCAGGCCCGGCGGGGTGGGGGCGGCAGGGGGTGCGATTGTCCCCAGGTCGCCATGAGGATGGAGGAGTCCAAGTGCGGCGATGCCCTGGGCCCAGAGCCAGCCGTTGTTATGTGCCTTCCCCGTGCCTGGGGAGGCCCTGGGTTTCCATCCACCCACCTGCTGTCCCTGTGTGACGTCTGGCAGAAATGAAGCCTCGTACAACCGTGGAGCCACCGCCCACCCCCTCTTTGCTGGGCCTCTGGCGTCTAGAGCCTGTGTCTTTCCGTCCAGGGACCAACCCGTGTGCAGACAGGAATGGGGGCTGCAGCCACCTGTGCTTCTTCACGCCCCACGCCGCCAAGTGCGGCTGCCCCATCGGCCTGGAGCTTCTGAGTGACATGAAGACCTGCATCGTCCCCGAGGCCTTCCTCGTGTTCACCAGCCGGGCCGCCATCCACAGGATCTCCCTGGACACCAATAACAACGACGTGGCCATCCCGCTCACGGGCGTCAAGGAGGCCTCTGCCCTGGACTTTGACGTGTCCAACCATCACATCTACTGGACTGACGTCAGCCTGAAGGTACGGCAGCTAGGCATCCTCCCTGTGCACCTTTCCCGTGAATACCTACCCGGTGATGGTATCGCCTCAGAGGCTGAAAAAAGGTTTTCTTCCTTTTTTTAAAAAAAAAAATTTATTTATTTGGTTGTGTGGGGTCTTGGCTGCGGCAGGCGGGCGCCTCGGCTGCAGCTCACGGGCTCCCCAGTTGTGGCACATGGGCTCCTTAGTTGCGGCACGTGGGCTCCTTAGTTGTGGCATACGAACTCCTAGTCGCGGCATGCGGGCTCCTTAGTTGTGGCATACGAACTCCTAGTTGCGGCATGCATGTGGGATCTAGTTCCCCAACCAGGGATCGAACCCGGGGCCCCGGTGTTGGGAACATGGGGTCCCATCCACTGTGCCACCAGGGAAGTCCCTTGTCTTTTTAATGGTTTGTTAAAATTGAAGTTTACTTGCTGTACAATGTGAGTTACAGGTGCACGATAGAGTGAGTCACAATTTTTAAAGGTTATTCTCCATTTATAGTTATTATAAAATACTGGCTACATTCCCCGTGTTGTACAATATATCCTTGTAGCTTATTTTATACCTCTTACTCTCCTACCGTGACGTTGCCCCTCCCCCTTCCCTCTCCCCACTGGTAACCACTGTATCTGTGATTCTGCTTCTTTTTTGTTATATTCACTAGTTTGTTGTATTTTTTAGGTTGCACATGTAAGTGATATCATACAGTATTTGTTTTTCTCTGTCTGAATTATTGCACTTAGCATAATATCCTCCCAGTGCATCCATGTTGTTGCAGACGGCAACATTTCATTCTTTTTTATGGCTGAGTAGTATTCCCTTATAGAAAAAGTTTTGTTTTGTTTTTTTTTTTAAAGAACTGTAGGGACTTCCCTGGTGGTCCAGTGGTTAGGACTGCGCACTTCCACTGCAGTGGGCACAGGTTTCATCCTTGGTCGGGGAACTAAGATCCCGCAAGCTACACAGTGCTGCCAAAAAAATTAATTTAAAAAAATAAAAGAACTATAATATTTATTGTAACTCGATTCACACCATCAGAACATTAGTGAACCTGTGTTAATAAATAAGCACAAATGATTGCAATGAGCAGGTCCAGTGGACACACAGGTGGCCATTTCTGGAGTGATTGTGCGTCCGTGTATTTTTCGATTCACCCCACCCACTCCCTCACGAGGGCCCACTGACTTAGCAAGCTCTTTCTTTGTTCCGGGTGCTAACATAAACATCCTGGATGAATACAGGAAAGACTCTTTCATCTTCTAAAGCAGGGTTTGGCATACTGGTCCGTGGGCTGGCCTCCGTGTTTTGTCAATAAAGTTTTATTGGGTCACACTGGTGCCCACTTTCTCATGGATCGTCTGCACCTGCTTTTGTGCCACTAGGTTGTGACAGATCCACATGTCCTGTGACACCTGAAATATTTACAGAAAAGGTCTGCTGACCCCTGTTCTAAAGCACCGGACAACTCAAACAGTTTAATCACCTATCTTTTATTCTACTGTTGGTATTACATGGCTCTTAAAGATTTTTCTGATTTTAAAAGTCACAGGGTTCATTGTAGAAAGAGAGAAAAGTATATTATACAGAAAAGTATAAAGAAGAAAATAAAAACACCTACATCCCCGCCATCCCAAGTCAGCCATTGATGTCATTTTACTGTATTTCCTTTGAGTTTTTCCCTATGTTAGTATTTCTCATAGTCATAACCATATGCTGTGTAGAATTCTGTATCCTGGTTTTCTTCACATCCCATCATAACAGGTATTTTATCAGCCTGTTACAAACTCTTTAACATAGTTCTTTAAACGTGTAAAATATTCCAGTGCACGTATATTCCCTATCATACTTAACCGTTCCCTTATTTTATTTTATTTTATTTTACTTTATTTATTTTTCTTATTTTGCGGTACGCGGGCCTCTCACTGTTGTGGCCTCTCCCGTTGCGGAGCACAGGCTCCGGACGCGCAGGCTCGGCGGCCATGGCTCACGGGCCCAGCCGCCCCGCGGCACGTGGGATCCTCCCGGACCGGGGCACGAACCCGTGTCCCCTGCATCGGCAGGCGGACTCTCAACCACTGCGCCACCAGGGAAGCCCCGTTCCCTTATTTTAAATGTTCTTCCAGTTCTTTCTGACTCCAAGTGATACCACAGTAACAGGCATCTCTGTGGGTAAAGCCTCTTCTGTGTTTTCATTCCTATGGATAAAGTTTCAGGGGGAAGATTACTGGGTGAAAGGATACAGTGATTTTTTTTTTTTAAGGTTACAACTATTTTGAAGGATCATTATATATATATATATATATATATATATATAATATAGCTTATATATAATATATTTTTTATAATTATATACTATTATATAAAATATTTTTACATATTTTAAAATGAAGTATATATTTTATATATATTACCAAATTGTTTCTTCTAAAAAGGTTGTATTTTGCTGCTTTTCAAATGTTCCTTCAAAAACTCAAATGTTGGGGAAAAATTAAAATAAAATATAAAAGAAATAAAAAGAATAAAAACTCGAATGTTGGTGATTTGGTCCCAGGTGTGATCAGTAGTTGCTCCAGGAGACATCTGCAAAAACTCTGGTTTCTAACCGTGTCCCTTTCCTCCTCACCTGCTCCCAGACCATCAGCCGAGCCTTCATGAACGGGAGCTCCGTGGAGCACGTGATCGAGTTTGGCCTCGACTACCCGGAAGGCATGGCCGTCGACTGGATGGGAAAGAACCTCTATTGGGCGGACACTGGGACCAACAGGATCGAAGTGGCCCGGCTGGACGGGCAGTTCCGGCAGGTCCTTGTGTGGAGGGATCTGGACAACCCGAGGTCGCTGGCCCTGGACCCCACCAAAGGGTAAGGACCATTCTTGTCCAGCAGGTGTGTCCCCGTCACCTCTCTACACCAGCCAGTGCGTTGATGACCCGAGGCCGCGGCAGACGGCTGCCCACCTGGCACTCTGCGGTTGGAGCAGCAATGACCGCTACTAGCTTTGAGGTGGCCAGGGCCGGCGGGACCCTTGGAGGTCATCTGGTTCATTTCATAGAGGAGACACTGGGGCCCAGAGCAGCAGGCAGGAAGGGAAGCCTCTGTATCAGGCACCGCATTGGGCGCTCCCAGAGGGGTCATCTCATCTGGGCATCCAGGGGCCCTGCAAGGGGTGGGTGATTTTACAGATGCAGAAACAGAGGTTCAGAGAAGCTCAGTGATTTACTGAAGGTCACATAACTGGTTAGAGCAGGGCTGGGCCAGGAAGTCCCATGCAGTCCTTTCTAGGCTCCTGTCCTGGGCTTCTCCCCTCCTGCTTCTTGCTGGCCACTTAGTGGCGGTTTAAAACCCACCTTGCAAGGCACATGCTTTTATGTGTCAGGCAGCTTGGGGGCCCTGCCCTGGGGCCAGAAGAGGCCAGGGTGGAGTCTTCCTCTGCGCTCAGTGCTCAACCCGTAAAGCATCAGTGGTGTGTAGGGAGCGCTCCAAACCCTGCCTGCCATGTGCTCTTTCAGGGAAGGGAAGATTTCGGCAGAACAAAAAGAAAGGTCCAGGCTTTAGCGAAAGAACCAGTAAAACGTACACAATTCTGGAATGGGGATTCCTTCCCCGGAGCCACTGCTGAAGAGAGAGGAGGGAGGACCCGTTGGTGGAGACGGCAGAGCTGAGTTTGAGTCCTGACCCTACGATGCCTGTTTGCCTCAGCGTCTTGTTTTCTACCTTCTTTGAGGAGAGGAGACTGTACCCCCCGATTTGCCCACGTTTTTCCTGCCCGTCCCGGTCACCCTGGCATCCTGTCCAGCTTAGTTAGCATTTGTCCCTGACACAGGTGTCCCAGCCTGGATGTCGTGTTGCGCAGTCACCCTGTCTGTGCACCTGAATGGGAATATCAGGGCTTAGCTTGCAGGGGGGCTGCTGTGGGACCCCAGGAGGCAGGATGTAGCTCCGTGACTGCTCCCAGAGGGATGGTGGGGTGGAGGGGCCTCCGAGGGTCTCACCTCTTCCCTGCTTCCTGCAGGGATGCCATCGGCACAGCCGAGGAGATGGCGGCAGGTGTGCTCCCTGCCCTGCCGTGAGGGTGGCCGTGCCTGAGCCTGCCCCGCCCTGCTCCCATGTCTTCCAGCTACATCTACTGGACCGAGTGGGGCGGCAAGCCCAGGATCGTGCGGGCCTTCATGGACGGGACCAACTGCATGACGCTGGTGGACAAGGTGGGCCGGGCCAACGACCTCACCATTGACTATGCCGACCAGCGTCTCTACTGGACGGACCTGGACACCAACATGATTGAGTCATCCAACATGCTGGGTGAGGGCCGGTGCGTCCTGCCGCGAGGGGGCATCCCTGCCCTGGGCGTTGGCCATGCTCAGCCCCCATGGCGCTGTGCCCTTGGGCCCGCGAGGCCCAAGCCCCACAGGAGGTGCGGCCACGCCCTGGGTGCTGACCCAGCCTCGCCCCCTCCTGAGGGTTGTCCCTTTCCACCCCTGGTGCTGTCACTGTAGATGTGTCAGTAGAGACCCCAGTGACAGCTGTTCCCTACACACCAGCTGAGAGCCGGGTCCCGGCCAACCCCGTGCCAGGATTCTAATTTGACCCTACACCACATAGCATAGGTTTTCGCTGATGGTGAAACTGAGGCCCACGGAGGTCGTGGGACTTGTGTAAGGTCACAGAGTGCCGCTGAGACCCCACGGCCACGTGCTACAGCTCCATCTGACCCTGAATACCTACTGGGTGCTAGGCATTGTTCTGGGACCACTCAACACCTGGGATTAGGTTAAAAACAAAAACAAAAAAACCCTCGCTCCAAGCCACCCAGCAGTGAGGGCAGGATTTGAGCCTAGAAATCACATGACTCTGGACTTCTTGCAGGGGGTGGTTATATTAGCTCTCCTGGGTGATACCACATGATGGGGCTGCCCTGTGCAACCGAGAGAATTTGGCTTCCTTCCTAATCACTGCTGCTGCCGCCACCTGTGGTGGGTGTGGTTGTGCCCATTTTACAGATGAGGAAACTGAGGCATAGGTGGGCTGAACGACTTGTCCCCAGGTACTGTGTGAGCAGAGCCAGGACTAGAAGCTCAGTGGCCTGGTTTCTGCTTGCGGCGGGCTGCACCCACCCTGCATGCTGACTGTCCTGGTGTATGAGGCCAAGAGCAAGGCTTGAATGTGTCTTTGAGACTGCCACCCCCAGCCCCACAGGGAATTACAAGAGGCTGGTGCCAGGTGGGAAACCAGTCACAGCACAGCTGTGGTTGCCCGAAATAATCAAGCTCCCCGATTACCCCAGAGTAAAGACACACTGGGAGGAAAAGCAGCAAAAACCCTGGAAACCCCCTCGACTCTGCAGATTGAGGGTGGTCGTGTGCGTCCAGTCAGGCCGTTTTCAGCCATATTCCCACTGAATGGCGTAGACGTGTAGGGAGCACTTGGTTAATAACAGGGGAGGCCCCGGGCAAGGGAAAGGTGGGAATGTTGCCTGGCGTGGCGCAAGTGGGCATGGAGCGTGAACCTGGGGCCCCGCCATCCTGGTTGCATTCCTGGCCTTGCCACTTGCTATGTGACTTAAGCCAGGTGACTTAACCTTTCTGTGCCTCGGTTCTCTAATGCCGATGGTCCCTTCCTCCTACAGCTGCTACTGTGAGAATTAACTGAAGGCACTTCTCATCAAGTCTGGAGCACAGTCACTGCCCTCTGAGTGTTTAGTTGATGATCGTTGTTGTTGGAAAAGTCCACTGCGAGTCCCAGTCCAGGGCCCGGGGTGGAGTGGGCGCGGGCAGCGTGTGCGTGACAGGCAGTCAGGGAGCACCTTTATTTCAGAACTATCTTTTTTCTAATGATAAAATAATCAACTTAGAAAATTTCTAAAAATGCAGAAAAACAGGAAGAAAAATTTTAATTATCCATTATTTCACCAGTCAGTAATAATGTATATTCATCTGTTGGCATATTTCTTTCCAGTCTCAAAATTTTTTTGATTGATTTTTTTAAGCAAATATTTTTAACTGTTCATCTCTGAAGATTTTTTTCGCTTTGTTCCTTTTTAAAAATCATTTTGAAAACATTATTTCAAATCGTGCCACATATGATTTTCATTTGGCTTTCTCCCACTCCTGTACAGGAGGAGCATGTCCCCAGGTCACCAATATGTTTTCACTGGTACCGTTTTTACTGTGAAATAGAGCATACGTGAGGCATTGGTACAACACACACACTTTGACAAGTGAAGTCTTAGAAACCCATGCCCAGGTGGAGGGACAGAACCCGTCGAGTGTCACCGGGCCCTGCACCCGCTCTCCCTCCCTCACGCGGCCCTGAGCCTGCGTGTTGCCGCGGTAGTCCCAGCAGGTGCACACAGGTGTGTGCTCTGCGTGTAACTGCTCGGCGGGTCACGTGATCAGACCCTGGTTCGTTTCACAAGCCCTCTGCTGCTGGCGAGAGAATGGCACCAGCGTTCCCAAATGAAAGCAAGGTGTGGGCAGGGCTACCTTCCATCTGGAGGCTCTAGAGGAGAATCCATTGCCTTTTGCATCATCTGGGGGCTGGCTGCATCCTTGACTTGTGGCCCCTCCTCCATCTTCAAAGCCAGCTGTATAGCCTCCACCAGCCTCTCTCTCACTGTCCTGCTCCCTCTTAGAAGGACGCTAGTGTTTGCACTGGGTGCACTGGGATAATCCAGGATCGTGTCCCCATTTCAAAATCCTTAATTTAGTCACACCTGCAAAGCCCCTTTTGCCGTGTAAGGTGCTATATTCAGAAATCCTGGAGATTAGGATGACCTCTTTTGGGGGGAGAGGGGGAATGTTCTTCTGCACGTAGTTTTTATCAAGCACTTAATTTGTGCCGGCATTTTGACCATTCTACGTGCATGATCTCATTGAATATTTATCACGATTATATCACGAACCTCATTGTGTTTTTTTTATCATAATTTGTTACATTTAATTATCATGGATACCCATGAGGGCACTCTTAAGAATAACCATTTTGGGACTTACCTGGTGGTCCAGTGGTTAGAACTTGGCGCTTTCACTGCCGTGGCCCTGGGTTCAATCCCTGGTTGGGGAACTAAGATCCCACAAGCCACACGGCATGGCCCCCCCCCCCAAAATACCCATTTTTCAGATGGGGAGACTGAGAGTCAAGAAGCTTACATAGCTTTCCCAAGGTCACATGCTGGTCAAGGGAGAAGCGAGGGGGCCCAGGCTGACTCCAGAACCTGGTTTCAACCACTGTTGTAGACTGCTAGGCAGAAGGTTTTATTTTATCAATATTTAAAAATTTTATTGACATATATATACAGTCAAGTACAAAAAAGTAGTCAAGGGGCTCCCCTGGTGGCACAGTGGTTGAGAGTCCGCCTGCCGATGCAGGGGACGCGGGTTCGTGCCCCGGTCCGGGAAGATCCCACATGCCGCGGAGTGGCTGGGCCCGTGAGCCATGGCCTCTGAGCCTGCGCGTCTGGAGCCTGTGCTCCGCAACGGGAGAGGCCACAACAGTAAGGCCCGCGTACCGCAAAAAAAAAAAAAAAAAAAAAAAAAGTAGTCAAGTTGGAGAATTTTTACATACAGATACTTGTGCATACACAGAGGCATCAACATAGCCTGTGTAGCTCCCATGCAGATCAAAGTAGGGAAGTTTCCGGCCCTCAGAAGGCTTTTAGTCAATCTCACCAGCCTCCTCGGGTCAGTGCTGCCCTGACTTCTGTCTATGTGTACTAGCTGTGCTGTTCTAGAACTTTCTGTCCCTGTGACTGCACAGAATGTGCTCTTCAGCATCTGGATTCTTTCACTCAGTCTAATAACTGCGAGAGTCGCCCACATTGTTGTTATTCTTTTTTATTGCTGCGTCATTTCCATTGTATGAAGATCCTACCTTTTAAAAAATAATTATTTTATTTTATAAAGTTACATTTTATTTATTTATTTATTTTTGGCTGTGTTGGCTCTTCGTTGCTGCGCGTAGGCTTTCTCTAGTTGCGGCGAGCGGGGGTGCACGGGCTTCTCCTTGCGGTGGCTTCTCTTGTTGCAGAGCATGGGCTCTAGGTGTGCGGGCTTCAGTAGTTGTGGCACGCAGGCTCAGTAGTTGTGGCTCACAGGCTGTAGAGCGCAGGCTCAGTGGTTGTGGCGCACGGGCTTAGTTGCTCCACGGCATGTGGGATCTTCCCGGACCACAGATCGAACCTGTGTCCCTTGCATTGGCAGGTGGATGCTTAACCACTGAGCCACCAGGGAGGTCCCAAAGATCCTACCATTTTTTAATTCACCCTACTATTTTTTTTTTTTAATTTGGCTGTGCTGGGTGTTAGTTGCGGCACGTGGGATCTCTTAGTTGCGGTATGCGGGATCTTTAGTTGTGGCATGTGGGCTCTTAGTTGCGGCATGTGGGATCTAGTTCCCTGACCAGAGACCAAACCTGGGCCCGCTGCATTGGGTGCTCGGAGTCTTAATCACTGGACCACCAAGGAAGTCCCTAATCCATCCTACTATTGACGGACATTTGGGTTGTCTCCTGTTTGTGGCTGTTACACATAGTTGCTGCCGTGCACATTCTCATCTGTGTTGTTTGGGTGGATGCTGCACGCATTTCTCTTGTGCTGCAAGAGGGGAATTGCCTGCCCTCAGGGCAGGTGCCCGTCCAGCCTCAGTGGACCCTGCTCGTTTCCCAGAGTGGTCACATGCTTTATGAGCCCGACGCAAGTGGCCAGGCTGCAGGTTGAACTGGTTCACCCACAGGACGCCCGTGCGGCACCGTTGCTGACTCGGTGCCCGTGTGCCTCCACGCAGGTCAGGAACGGGTCGTGATTGCCGATGACCTCCCGCACCCCTTCGGCTTGACGCAATACAGTGATTACATCTACTGGACAGACTGGAACCTGCACAGCATTGAGCGAGCCGACAAGACCAGTGGCCAGAACCGCACCCTTATCCAGGGCCACCTGGATTTCGTGATGGACATCCTGGTGTTCCACTCCTCCCGCCAGGATGGCCTCAATGACTGCATGCACAACAACGGGCAGTGTGGGCAGCTGTGCCTCGCTGTCCCCAGCGGCCACCGCTGTAGCTGTGCCTCACATTACACCCTGGATCCCAGTAGCCGCAACTGCAGCCGTAAGTGCCTCGCTCTGCCCCCGTCCCTCACTCCCACATTAGATCATCTGTCTGACTCTGGCGGTTAAGGTGGAAAGAAGCTTTTTATCTGGGGAAACCTTGGTGCACGTGGGCAGTCGGGCAGGTTGTGCACTGCACATGTTGCCTAATGTTACCTGGAGGCTCAGGCTGGGTGGAAGACCTGTTGCTTCATCAAGACACGAGTAGATGGTCCAAGCCCTCAGCTGGCACGTCGCGTGGGAGGCTCTTTGGATGTGAAAAACGGTCCCTGGGGGAGAGCACCCACTCCTAGGGCCAGGCATTGTTCCAAGTGCTTTTTATGGCACTTAATCCTCCAGCCTATGGGGTAGGGAGTGTCACTGTCCCCATTTCACAGACTAGGACCCTGGGCACAGAGATGTGTAGTTACCCACCCAAGGCCACACAGCCAGTAAGACTTGAACCAGGTTTGGATCCAGGCAGGCTGGCTCCAGAGTCCCTGCCCTGACCCCTTGCGTGTGGCCTCATGTCCACGGTGTAATCCTCACACTGACCTTCTAAACGAGGTAGGCCTTTTCACTTTCAATTCTAAGAAAAGCGAGGTTCAGAGAGCCTGAGAGTGACTTTCCCATGGGCCCGCAGGGAGAACAGGTGTGTCCTGTTGGCAGGCTTTTCTCCCGTGACATCAGCAGACGGCTAGTTATAACTCGGCCTCTGTGCAGCGCTAGACAGTTTGTAAAGCTCTCTGTCATCCGGGCATTGTGTGAGCCTCTCGCAGCCCTGGGCCTTAAGAGGACTGAGCTTCCTTGGCCCAATTATGTGGATGAGGGACCTACAGCTTCGAAGGGTTAAGGGGCTTGGTCGAGGCCCCAGGCTGGTATGTGATGGGCCTGGGGCCACAGCCTGGGATTCCCCACTCTTGGGCTCCCTTTGGTCCTGTTGTCCTTGCCACTGGGGGCCGTAACCTTGAAGGGTCAAGCGGAGGTGCAGGTCACCCTCTGCCCAGAGGGGATGTGACTCGGGTGCTGGCCCCCAAGGCTGGCAGACCCAGGGCTGTGACTTGGATTCATGTGGCCCAGCTGTAACTCTGACGTGGCTGCAGCTGGTGGCCTCTACACATCCTGGGTCCTGACAGCCCTGAGGAGTGTCCCCTCCCGGTGTCACTGTTCACGTCACACGGTTTTCAGCCATTCCCTGGAGCACGTAGAAGCCCCTGGCGAATCCCACCGTCACCAGAGCATCACACACACTTATGGGTGGGAGTTGGATGTTCACTACCTTTCCCTCCTTCTGACTTAAGTCTTGATAATCTGAAAAGAAGTGGATATCTAGTTTTAAAATAACACACACACTTATAAAATATGGAAACAACAGCGATGTGTAACATGGAGAATAAAATTCCCCATAGTCCACCCCCAAGAACCAGTTTTGTGTCTTTCCAGCCTTTTCCCACGTACATCTCGTAGGTGCGCACGCAAATCTGCTTTTTACCATAAAATGGAAGGCCGTCCTCCCTGCCCCACTCCCTGTTCGGCTCCCAGACGCTGACGCGCGCCCGCCCCTGTTTGCCTCTCTCCAGCACCCACCACCTTCCTGCTCTTCAGCCAGAAGTGTGCCATCAGCCGAATGATCCCTGATGACCAGCACAGCCCAGACCTCATCCTGCCGCTGCACGGACTGAGGAACGTCAAGGCCATCGACTATGACCCGCTGGACAAGTTCATCTACTGGGTAGATGGGCGCCAGAACATCAAACGAGCCAAGGACGATGGGACCCAGGTAAGTGTGCTTTTGGGGGGGCGCGGGGGGCCCTTCCACGAGGGGCTCGCACTGGCGGCTCCCAGGCTACCGCCCCCTTTTCTTAGCAGAGGGGCACAGTTTGGGGTAAACAATGATTGGGCTCCGAATATGTCATTGCCAGGTGTAAGGCTGAGCCGTGTGAAACCCTTAGACTGTGATTCTGTGTAGAAACTGGATTTTGCAGCTGTTTCAGTAGCAGTGGTGGGCGTCAAACCCCATGGGGTTTTTTTTCCTTTCCATAGTGGTTCTGTGCAGGGATAGTTGATATTGGTTATTCTGGATTTATCTTTTATTTTAGGGGAGTTGGATAGTCAGTTCTGTTATAATGCAATGTACATGTGTCTGAAAATCACTGCACTGTACAAAATCGCCCAGTACAGACCACAGGTCTGATGGGGGAAAGGGGGCTAGGTGTGCAGCCCTCAAAAGGCCATCAGTGACAAACTGAAAAAAAGAGAGGAACCTGGCAATGCAGGGGCCCTGTCCTTCGAATGTTAAATGGTTCGGTACACAAATGCTCCAGCAGATATGGCTCTTGACGTTGAAAAGACCTGAAGCTGGCGGAGGACATGGGGGTTGGAAGGTTGCAGCTTGTGCGTTTTTGTGGAACGCTGCAAGGCGGGTTGTCTGAGATGGGACATATCGTTGTAACCCCAGCGTGGATGGCGTGGCTCCCAGTGCCTGGGGGCTGGGGGTCGCTGGAGGCACGTGTGTTTGTGGGCCCCTGCTCGGTGTGGTGCTGCTGTGTGCTCTACACTTGCCTAGGATTTCTCCTGGGTGCAGTTGTGCAAAGTGAATGCGAAACCTGCTCTCTGCTCACACTGTCCCTGATACATCACTGCATGGGGACGAATACATGTTTTCCAAACGTGAGTCTAGCAGAACTGACTCCTTTTCTGTGTTAGGTGTTTGTGACCCGTGCCAGGAAGGACACTGTCACTGCAGCCTCGGGGCACACCCGGCGTATCCAGCCATGTGACAGGGAACTGTGGCCAGAATTCCAGTAGGACGTGCCCGGCTGGTCATGCCAGTTTCTAAAGACTCCTTTCACAAAAGCTACCGAACCCGATGGTCTCTTTCTCAATCGAGTGGTCAGTGTAACAGCTTATGTCGTCGTGGTGAAATCTTGATACTGTTAGAACAGCGATACAGATGCTTGTGAGTGGAGATTTTCAGAAGATTTTCGTGTCTGTAACGTAGGTGTTTCTCTTTCCTACCCTGAACCGGGTGCCAGTACTGCCTGTACGACTGGGCCTCACTTTCGACAAAATACTTCATCCACCCACGATGTAAAGTTAACAAGTCATCCTTTGACGTCTGTGTCCTTGGTTGATGGTAAAAGCCACAGCTGTGCCCGAGCAGCTGTGATAATCATCTCTGTGGGAGCAGAGGCTGGTGGAAATGGTGGGAATGGATTTCTTTCGTCCCACCCTGGGCGCAGGTGACAGTCGCTTTGAGTCCTTTGGAGAACAGGGAGTGTTAATTGGTGGACCATGGCTTCCTGCTGAGAAAGTTGCTGGGGCACAAATTACCTTAAAGTCCCATGGAGAGGCGTCCTTTTGCATTCTTGTATGGTGTCCAGCAGGAGTGGGGGAAGACTTTGAAGAAAAAGCCCTTCTAGGAACACTTAACCTGGAAAATATTCATTTCCCTTCCTGTGTCTCTTGCTAAACTCCACCCTCTGGTGACTTTGATTATTAGGGGTGCCACCCCACCTCCAAGGATGGTATTCTTAATTATCATCTACTTGGCTGTCGTTTTTCTATTTAATTTTTGATTCTTTTATTGTGGTAAATATACGTTACATAAAATTGGCCATTTTAACCATTTTTAAGTGTACAGCTCCATGGCATTAAGTACATTGATATTGTTGTGCACCCGTCACCACCATCCATCTCCAGAGGAAACTCTGTCCCCATTAAACACTAACTCTCCATCCCCCCCCATCCCCCCAGTCCCTGGCGCCCACCATCCTGCCTTCTGTCTCTACTATGCATTTGACAGCACTAAGTACTTTATATAAGTAGAATCACCCAGTATTTGTCCTTTTGTGACTGGCCTATTTCACTTAGCACAATGTTCTCAAGGTTCATCCACATCATAGGAGGTATCAGAATTTTCTTCCTCTTTACGACTGAATAACACTCCATTGTCTGTATAGAAGACATTTTGCTTATCCGTCCATCCATCAGTGGACGCTGGGGTTGCATCCACCTGTGAGCTGTTGCTGCAGACTTTCCCACTTGGTTAAGTACCACTTTGTACTGGTGAGGGGGCGGGGTGTGGATCGTGACATTGAATCGGATTCTGCTAAGATTTTTTGCACCGGCCTTGGTGCTGTTCCTTATGGTAAAATTGGAGTTTGGGTTTTATAAAACCGGCCAGCCGTGTAAAGTTTACCTCCTCGTTCCTGTGTGCCTGGGGTGGGACGTGGGTGGTGTGTTGTTACAGCATGCACTTCTTTCTCAGCTGGTTGTTCCGATGAGCGTGTGCCCGGCTCCCACACACCCACCCTCCACAGGGAGCCTGACTCTGGCCAGGGCTAGCTGGAATCTTGCTTTACTCCCAGGCCGTCGGCTGCACTGGGCTGTGGTCTTTGGCCAGAGAGCTCTGTGGCTCTTGGGAAAGGAATGTGCTGGCTGGAGTCAACGCCTGGCTCCTAGGGCCCACAGCTCCTGGGGTTGTGGGTGTTGTTACCTGCAGAGATGCGAGTGACATGCTTCCAGCTGCCCAGCGGGGCTGGACCAGAGGCTGCTGTGTGTGTGTTTGGGGGCGGGTGGTTCCTCTCCAGCTGAGTCCAAGAGGCTGGGCCTGGGGAGGGGGGCTTCTTTTTGGCTGCAAGCCCCCTCTTGACCACCAGGAGACTTCTTGTTTTATTGACTGCTGAAAAGAGGTATATTAAGAGGGTCTGCAATGAGCTGTGATCAGAACATCATCTAAAGATGATTCCCTTCTCAGAGGAGGAACTTTTCATCCAAACTGTTGGTGGCAGCAGCCCAGGAGCTTGGGAAGCCCCTTTGCACCAGGTCAGGTCACCTGAGAACCCAAGGGGACCAGATCCACCAGGGAATCGGCCTCTAGCCTGTGAGGGACGTGAGGGAAGCTCTGGGCACTCTCCTTCTCCTGCATCAGTTCATGAAACAAGGTCCCCTTTAAAGGGATTCTCTGTCGGTGGCTCCGAAAGCCAGGGCTCATCCCTGAGAGGCAGTAGATGGCATGGAGTCCAGTAGCGCTCCCGGGAGAGGCTCGGGGTGGAGACCCGCAGGGAGTGTGAGGGGAAAACAGACCCCGCGAGGGGCACGTGCTGCCCCTGGGCTCCCGGTATGCACTGCGGGGCAGCCCTGCACCCTCGCCTGGCCATGAACCCTTGGCCTGTCTCCCTCAGGGAAGAGGCTGTGAGAGGTGGACCTCTGTGCTGGACACCTATTGTCCTGGCATCCTAAATTTAAAAAACAATAAGATTTGAGGGCCTTCACTCTGGAGAACAGTATGGAGTTTCCTTAAAAAACTAAAGACAGAACTACCATACGACCCAGCAATCCCACTACTGGGCATCTACCCTGAGAAAACCATAATTCAGAAGGTGTCATGTACCACAGTGTTCATTGCAGCTCTGTTTACAATAACCAGGACATGGAAGCAACCTACGTGTCCATCGACAGATGAATGGATAAAGAAGATGTGGCACATATATACAATGGAATATTACTCAGCCATAAAAAGAAACGAAATTGAGTTATTTGTAGTGAGGTGGATGGACCTGAAGTCTGTCATACAGAGTGAAGTAAGTCAGAAAGAGAAAGACAAATACCGTGTGCTAATACATATATATGTAATCTAAAAAGATAAAAATAAAATGGTTATGAAGAACCTAGGGGCAGGACAGGAACAAAGATGCAGATGTAGGGAATGGACTTGAGGACAGGGGGAGGGGGAAGGGTAAGCTGGGACGAAGTGAGAGAGTGGCACTGACATTTATACACTACCAAACGTGAAATAGATAGCTAGTGGGAAGCAGCCACATAGCACAGGGAGATCAGCTCGGTGCTTTGTGACCACCTAGAGGGGTGGGATAGGGCGGGTGGGAGGGAGACGCAAGAGGGAGGGGATGTGGGGATACATGTATATGCATAGCTGACTCACTTTGTTATACAGCAGAAACTAATGCACCATTATAAAGCAATTATACTCCAATAAAGATGTTAAAAAAAAATCCAAGGGAAGGAAAAAAGATTAAAAAAGATTTGAGGGCCTTAATCCAAAAGTCTGAGTCTAAGGAAACAAGAAGTGAGAAGATGTCTTGAGCCGGGGGCCTGTGATCCTGGGCTGACCGCTCAGCTGCTGGGCGGTCCCACTGTACGTGTGGGCGCAGGCCGGCCAGCCCGGGTGGGGTGACTACCAGGCAGCCGGGTCCAGTGCCGTCACTGTTGGCGGGGCCTGGCATCGGAGCCCACGGGCGAGAGCTCTCCTGGAGGCTGTTGGAGGGATCAACTTCACTCTCAGTGGATGTGTGGGCAAGAGCTGGTTTGAAAGGAGAGGTTCCCAGACACGGTTGGGCTTTGGACATTTGCTCTGCACTCGGGCACAGGCCTCCGCCTTCCCCACCGTGACTTTAGCCGGTGCTCGTTTCTTACCACCCTACAGCCCTTCGTTTTGACCTCTCCGAGCCAAAGCCAGAACCCGGACAGGCAGCCGCACGACCTCAGCGTTGACGTCTACAGCCGCACCCTGTTTTGGACATGCGAGGCCACCGACACTATCAACGTCCACCGGCTGAACGGGGAAGCCATGGGCGTGGTGCTCCGCGGGGACCGCGACAAGCCGAGGGCCATTGTCGTCAACGCCGAGCGAGGGTGCGGGGCCGCGCGGGTGGGGTGCTGCACCCGCTGGGGTGTGCCAGGGGCCCCTCCCGTGAATGCCGGCCTCTCGGGCCGGGAGGGATCTTCCACCCCCGACCCTCCCATCTGCAGCCGGAGTGGGGCAGGGAGACACCAGCTCATTCCCAGGCATGGCAGGGAGGCAGAGACGCCCAGGGATGGCCTGGACTGAGAGCCTGTGCAGGGGTGAGGGCTTTGCTGAGAGAAACAGGCAGGATGCGATTCATAGGTTTCGTACCATCCCATCCAACCTGAACCCTATTCAACCATCCCTTCCATAGCGTCCCATGTGGTGGCGGGTTATTCACTTGCCTAGGGGAGGTCACTACCTGACTGGGAGCTTCTTCCTTCCCTGAAGCTCCCTGATGGGCCTTCAGGTTCTCTGGTAGGTGGGAGAGAACCTGAGACACATTGACAGATGTGGAGGGTCCCAAAGGGAAGGACCAGGGCGGGGGGGTGAGGGGGCTGAGACCACATGACATGAGATTGGGAAATAAAGCCAATCGGGGAGGGTTTGGGGGTGGAAGGCAGGAGGATGGTGACCACCTCAGGTACCCGCAGGGCTGCCGTTCAGGGCGGGAATCAGACCCATCGAGGCACCGTGTGCTGAAGCCCGGGGACCGCCAGGCAGACCTGAGTTCAAATCCCGACTCAGGATGACCTCAGGCAGATGACGTGACCTCCCAGGGATTCAGTTTCCTTGTGAGGACAGCGGGGAGTACCAGCCCTGCAGCCCCCGGGGCCTCAGTTACTGAAGACGGTTCTTTAGGAATCAAAGGAGGGGGCGTGTACTAGTCCCGGGGGCTGCCGCAAGTGACCACAGACTGGGGGCTTGAAACACGGAGGTCTGTTCCCTCGCGGTTCCAGGGGCCAAAGTCAAGGGTGGCAGGGCCATGCTCCCACTGGAGTCTCTAGGGGAGGTTGCTTCCTGCCTCTCAGCTTCGGGGGCCCCGCGTGCTCCTGGGCTTGTGGCCACGTCCCTCCCCTCTGCCTCCGTCTTCACGTGGGCTTCTCTCTGTGTCCGTGTGGCCTCTTCTCTCTCTTGAGGCCACTTTCACTGGTTGCGGGCCCACCCTAACCGGGGCGGCCTCATCTTGATACTTAGTTACATCTGCAAAGACCTTGTTTCCAAATAAGGTCATATTCCGAGGTTCCAGGTAGACGTGAGGTCTTGCAGGACATTTTCCAGCTCCTCCAGGGCATGACCTTTCAGCTCTGGGTCCAGCCCCTAGAGGCTGGGGTCATATGACTGGTCACTTTCCGAAGCCCCGCTGGGTGCCCGCAGGGTCTGGGGCCGGTCTCTCTGGTGCTTTGCTGAGGACGTAGCGGACGCAGCGCCCTTCCTTTACCTGCTGTTCTCTCGCAGGTACCTGTACTTCACTAACATGCAGGACCGAGCAGCCAAGATAGAGCGCGCGGCCCTGGACGGCACCGAGCGCGAGGTCCTCTTCACCACGGGCCTCATCCGTCCCGTGGCCCTCGTGGTGGACAACATGCTGGGCAAGCTCTTCTGGGTGGACGCCGACCTGAAGCGCATTGAAAGCTGCGACCTGTCAGGTGCGCTCCCTGGAGCCTCCCCGAGGATCGGTCCCTCGGCAGCCACCACGTCTGACCCACCAGGACGCCCGCCGTCCTGGTCATCAGTCATGGCGTAGCAGCCGCCACGTTTGTGGGGGACCTACTGCGAGCAGGCACTGGGCTGGGGCTTTACCATGTATAGTGCCCCCGCCCCGTTCCAGGATGTGGGTCCCAAGTGATCCCCAGGTGGCAGGGGCCGACGAGGCTCAGAGAGGGTGAGTCAGCTCTGCGGGGTCCCCAGCGTCGGGTGGAAGAGGAGTCCGACCGCTCTGCCTCCAGTGCCCATGCTCTCAGCTCCTCTGCCGTGGCCGCCTTAGTCCGGGAGGCCCCTGGGCCAGAGAGGAGTGAGAATCAGTACTTAAAGGGGCTTTTCTTCAGGAAGTTGGGGTGGGCTGGGGGCAGGGGAGGCACCGTGCTTGCCGGGGGCCAGCGACTGGGGCCACGGCCCTGGCCGAAGGGCAGCCCAGGTAGAAGCAGGGCTGTCCGAGAGGTGGCCTCAGATCTGCCTAATTCCAGGGAACGTGCCCCAGCCCCCCAGCCCTGGCCAGAGCCCGGCGTCCCCCAGGCTCCCGGCAGCCCACCCTTCTCCCGAGGCAAGCGTGGGCCGAGCTCTAGGGGTCAGCCGCCACTCAGGGGGAGCGCCTCCCTCTTGCAGGGGCCAACCGCCTGACCCTGGAGGATGCCAACGTCGTGCAGCCTGTGGGCCTGACTGTGCTGGGCAGGCACCTCTACTGGATCGATCGCCAGCAGCAGACGATCGAGCGCGTGGACAAGACCACAGGGGATGCGCGGACACGCGTCCAGGGCCGTGTCGCCCACCTGACCGGCATCCACGCCGTGGAGGACATCAGCCTGGAGGAGTTCTGTACGTGGCGGGTGGGCAGCGGGCAGCAGACACTGCCGAGGGGAGGCTGGGCCTCTTCACAGAGCACAGCGGCCCCTGAACTGGCCCCCTTGGAATAAGGCAGCAGGACAGGCCAGTGTGAGAGTTGTAGGACTGAGATCCTCTGTTCTTTCTTTCTGTCGGCCAAGTCTACTCTCGGCTCCCGGAGGCCACCCTCAGGCCCTCTCCCCATCGGTAACAGACCGAACCTCTCTGACTTCCTTTTCTACCAGCTGGAACCCACTCCGCTTTCCAAGGGCTTGCGATTAGATTTAGCCCAGTTTTAGACTCGTCTCCCTTTAGATTGACTCCAAATCAACTGATCAGTAACCTTAATTACATCTGTAAATCCCCTCTGCTGAGTAAGGTAGCAAAACCACAGGCATAATAGCTCATCACATCCTCCCCAGCTGGGGAGTGGGGTAGGATATTTAGGGGGCATTTTAGGATTCTGCCTGCCACAGTCTGGCTGTGCCCAGGGGCCTGGGAGAGGGACGACGTCGGTAACTGGGACCTCTGGTTCCTCTACCCACCTCCGTAGATGGCTGTATGTGGATATGGAGGGGTGTGTGTGTGTGTGTGTGTGTGTGTGTGTGTGTGTGTGTGTGTGTG
>NW_021703784.1:102719014-102784131 GCF_005190385.1 Monodon monoceros
GTGTGTGTGTGTGTGTGTGTGTGTGTGTGTGTGTGTGTGTGTGTGTGTGAGAAGTGTCTACCTCTCCCTCTGTCTTCTCGCTTTTCTCTCTTCATTCAGTAAATACACCTGGACTGACAGCTGGGTGAGCAGACCCATCACTATCCTTGTCCTGTGATGCCCACGGTCTGGCCGCCTTCAAGGCCCTGGGGCCCCACCAGCCTCACCCCAGCCCATTACTATTGGCCTTCTGCCTCGGCCACACCATGTGTTGACTGTTCTGCACCCCAGGTCCCGTGCTCAGCATATTATTACATTATATGTGTTATTTCACAATAATTCTACTTTACAGCTGAGGAAAGTAGGGCTCAGAAAGGGTACTACTTCCCCCTGTCACCTAGCCAATAAACGTGATGGGGCTTGGATTTGAGGCCAGAGCCCACAGTTTAGGCACTGGGATTTTTTTTCCGTTGGGCTCCCTGCTCAGGATGGGGGCATGACCTCTGGATCAGTCACTTCTGTGCTGACTGCTGGGCGGTGGGTTCTGTCCTTGTGGGTAATCAGCGGGATCCTGGATAAGCGAAGTCACTGGGAACTAGCTTCCGTATAACCGAGGCACCCCACGCCTATGGGTTAGAAAGCCTGCGTTCACCTGGCCCCTTACACCATCCTCAGCCAAGTCCCGATTCCTGGTTGTTGCTGGCAGATGGTCAGAATGGTGAATGCTGAGGCCACAAATGTCCAGACCCACTGCCTGCTGGTGTCGGCAGAAAGCCAGCCTCATTGACCGGCAGCTCCTTGGAACCGGGCGGCTGGAAGGGCCAGGAGACGTTCAGTGAGCAGATTTGAGGTTGGAGACCGGGACGTGTCTATGAGTGCTAATGTGTGGGCTCTAGGGTGACATGGAGAGGCTCCTCGTTTTGGGTGAGGGCGGGAAGTCCTTGGGTGTGGATTTGGGACGTGGGCTATCCATCCTGCCTCCCCACAAGATCCCACAACTAAACGCTAAACCAGGGGTGGCACTCTGCAGCCCGTAGGTCTGTGTCATCCTGGCTGCCTTTGCTTTGCGGCTGGCTGACAAGGAGTCTTGGTCACCTAGATAGGTGGCCTAGCCCATGAAACCAAAATTATTTACTTTCTGATTCTTTATGGCAAAAGTTTGCTGACCCTCCTCTAAACCATGACTCTGTCATTTTAAAAACACCTAATCCTCAAGGTTGAGGAGGAGAAACTATGATTTGTCTTTGGGGGTCCGGGTGAGGAGCAGAGTGCTTTGCGCCATTTCCTCTCACCTGAGGGAGCTCAGCCACCCTCCCAGCCTCCTAACCATTGTCAAGGTGTTGGGCACATGAAATTAATTGAATTGAAATGTTCGAGTTCCCCAGGGTTCAACACCCTTATTATTTTAACTTCCATGTGTATTAGTTTCCTGCAGCTGCTATAACAAGTCACCACAAATTGGGTGACTTAAAGCAACAGAAATGTATCCTCTCACAGTTCTGGAGAAATCCAAAATCAAGGTGTCTGCAAGGCTGTGCTCCCTCTGGAGGCTGGAGGTGGGGGTGGGGAGGCGGAGGAGGGGATGGTTCTTTGCCCCTCCCACTTCCTGTGGTTGCCGGTGTTCCTTGTGGCTGCATCATTGCAGTCTCTGCCTTTGTCATCACATGACCTTGTCCCCTGCCTTCACCTCTTATGTCGTCTCTTATAAGGACATTTGTCAGTGCATTTAGGGACCACACAGACAATTCAGAATTAGACCCCATCTCAAGATCCTTAACGTGATTACGTCATTTGCAAAGACCCTTTTCCCAAATAAGGTCAGATTCACAGATTCCAGGCATTAGGACGTGGACATATCTTTTGGGGGGCCACCACTCAGCCCACTACACCATGAGAGACAGACACACAGGTGGGCAGTGTAGCATGATGGTAGTGGGCACAGTGGGAGCTGGTGCAGACAGGCTGGGGTATGACGTAGGGAAAGTTCTGTAAGTGCTTTTGGCCTCCGTTTCCTCATCTGCAGAATGCAGTGTCAACAGAAACAGACTCCATAGGCTGCCCTAAGAATTAAGTGTGAGGATCTACCACACTCCTACTGGAGTGCCAGCTCTTGTGAGCTCCTGCCTGGCATTCATCCCCTCCGTCCTCTAGGCCACAGTCCTGAGGTAGGAGGTAGAACCCGACCCCCTCCCTCTTTTCTCTCCACAGCAGCCCACCCTTGTGCCCGGGACAATGGCGGCTGTTCCCACATCTGCATTGCCAAGGGTGATGGGACGCCACGGTGCTCATGCCCAGTCCACCTCGTGCTCCTGCAGAACCTGTTGACTTGTGGTGGTAGGTATGACCTCAGCACTTTCTGTTGGGACGTTGAGCAGGACCCGATTCTCTGCCTGCCAGGTTGCTGCCTGACAGTCTTTTAATACATAGTCCCTGTGGCATCCAGTATCAAGGGTAGAAGGCGGAGCAGACTGTCTCTTTGTCTTCTTTTCTAATATATGCATTTCAGGGCTATGAATTTCCCTCTAAGCACTGGTTTTGCTGCATCCCCCAAATTTTGATAAATTGCATTTTCATTTTCAGTTAGTTAAAATATTTTTAAATTATTCTCAGTAATTCTTTGGCCCTTGTGTTATTTAGAAGTGTGTTGTGTAACTTCCAAATGGTTGGGAATTTTCCAGCTATCTTTCTGTTATTGATTTCTAGTTTAGTTCCATTAAATTATTGTGGAATTAATTTCCATTTCCTCATCCCTAAAACAGAAGCAGCCATCCTCCATCACAGGCTCCTCATGGGAGTAACAAAGACAGCGGAGAAAGCATGTGCACACGCGTGTGTGAGCGAGTATGTGCGCATACTCCCCCTCCTCCTCTGAGCTCCTGGGGGCCGGTGTTTACCCTGTCCCTTTTCTTCCCATGCTCACCCCCATGACCTCCACGCTGTGTCTCACACACGGCATATGCTTTGTATGACTTCTATCCTTTTAACTTCGTTCAGGTATGTTTTATGCCCCAGCGTGTGGTCTACCTTGGTGAATATTCCATGTGAGCTTGAGAAGATGTGTCATCTGATGTTGCTGGGTGGAGTGTTCTGTAAATGTTGGTTAGATCCAGTTGATGGATAGTGCTGTTCAGGTTGTCTGTATCCTTCCTGACTGTTTGTGCTGTCAGTTACTGATGGAGGTGTTGAAGTCTCCAATAGTGGGTTTGTCTAATTTTTTAGTACTGTCTTTTCTCCGCCTTCTGCCCTTGACCCTCTTCTTCCCTAAGGTTGCACAGGGAGTGGCCAAGAATGTAAGCTGCAGTGTCAGACAGACCTGGGTTCAAATCCCAGCTTTGCCACTTCCCAGCTGAGTGACCCTGGGCTGGTCACTCACCTCTCTGAGCCTCCACTTCCTTCTCTGTGAAATAGAGAAATTGAGAGCACTTACTTGATGGGGTTGTTATTAAGTAACAGAGTACTTTGCATGGTCCCTGACACATGGCACACAGGAATGCCAGGTGCTATTAGTTGTGAGAATGGCAGTAGTAATAAAAAGGAATAATTGTCATTGTCACCATGATGAAACCCAATCCCCAGGACTTCCTCTCCTCTTCCTGTAGGTCCCCCAGGTGACCTTGGATGTGCTGTTCCTGTGTTCCTCTCTTCTTCCCTCCTCCTCTGAGCTCCTGGGGGCCAGTCTTTACCCTGTCCCTTTTCTTCTCATCCTCATCCCCACGACCTCCACGCTGTGTCCCACACACGGCATATGCTCAGCACATCTCAGGAAGCAGGACCATGGGCCTGTCCTTCTGGAGCTTTCTCCTGCCCCACCTCACACTGTGAACCCCAGAGAGCTTGGCCAAGAACAGAGGGGATATTTCATGACTGTCCCGTGGTGGGGGCCACCTTGACCCTCCTGAGCTTCCTGGTGGCTTGTTTCTGAGTTCCGGCCCCAGGGCCCAAGTGGTTGTGCAGGTCCCACAGACGTCCAGGCTGCCCTGGAGGAGACGGGGCCGGGGAGAGAGCTGCACAGATTGCTCAGCTCTCCCTGGGACCCCAGCCCTGGGCCTCCCCAGGGGAGGACGCATCCCTCTGTCACCCGCCCCCGGGCTTTGGCCCTCAGACTTGAGGATGCCAGGCCCTTCCTCACGGCCTAAGAGGCCTGTATTTACTGTGTCCCCATCTCTGTTCTTCCCTGGCCTCTTCTCTGGGGGCTCACAGGAGGATAAGGGCTGACTGAGGTTCCCAGGAGGTGCCATGGACCCTCATGCCCCGTGCACCGGCAGAGCAGCGCCACTGCCAATGCTGTGCACGCGCACATTACCGAACCAGGCACCGCGCGTGTGCACACACTCGCTCACACATGCCCGTGCGCGTGCTTTCTCCGCTGTCTTCGTTACTCCCGCGAGGAGCCTGTGATGGAGGGTGGCTGCTTCTGTTTTAGGGACGAGGAGACGGAGGCTCTGGGAGGTTGGGGGGTCCTCGGGTCACACAGATGCTGGGGGAGCCTGGGTTCAACCCCAGGTCTGTGCAACCCCCATCCTGTCCCGTCCTCACTCTCCGGCCGCTGCTGCCAGGACTGGGGGCCCTGTGGGGAATCAGAGCCTGCCCCACGTGGACCCTCTTCTTCCTGCTGGGCTGTGGGGGGCTGGAGTCCAGGAGCGGGGCCTCAGCCACTGTCCACATGCACCTTTCCGTGGCCAGCATCCCTGTGTTCTCTGTTGGTGGCTCAGTGTGCACACATCCGTCGTTGGCTCCTTTGTCCCCGGCTGTCCTCTGTGGCCGAGCCCAGTGGGAACAGCGGCCTTGTGTTCATTTTTGCTCACATCTCCTCCCCCATCTCACATCCCTATTCAGCCCAGTGTGGACCCCGCAGTTATGGGGGAGGCATATGGGTTCCAAATGTTGAAAGGCTTAGTACATCTTGAAATCAATACTTTTGTGAAGTTGATAGCTTTTTTGTTTTTTTGACCGTGCTGCGTGGCTTGTGTACCTTAGTTCCCTGACCAGGGATTGAACCCAGGGCATGGCAGTGAAAGTGCCAAGTCCTAACCACTGGACCGCCAGGGAACTCCCAATACCTTTTTCCTTAATCAGATTTCAAGGGTATTGAGGACTGTTGCTAAACGTTAAAACAAAGTTTGGACCAGTTTCTGGGGCTCAGTTTCCTGTGATTTTCCAGACCGAGGAGTGGAGAGATGATGACGGGCCCCCTGGGAAATGGGGGCAGCCTGGGACCAAGGGGCTCCTCCTGTGTCTCTCTGCCAGTGCCCTGGCATCCATGCCCACCTGCGTCTTGGCCTCCAGGACAGTGCCACTCACTGAGTGCTACTGCGCGTCTGGCCCATTCTTAGCCTGCACTGGGGAAGTTGACCCCGAGGGGGAAGTGACTTGCCATGGCCACCTGGTACGAGGTGGCCCCAGATCTCCTGTCCTTCACCCTCCCAGCTCACCACCCTTCCACGACTCCCTCCACCGGGGAGCCTTCGAGCCCCATCCTCATCCACTCTGCTCGCCACTGTGGAATCCTCACCACCTACCTTGCCTCAGCCCACTCTTCAACAAGGTGCCCGGGTCTTCCACCGGTGCCCCCCACCCCCTGCCGCCATGCCTGTGGGCTCGCTGGCCACCCACAGAGTTCTGGCTCCGCTGCCCCAAATGTGTAACAGGTGTGGGTGCTGACCACCCACTTTCTGACCCTCCTATTTCCGGCGGGGGTGCAGTGGACACTCCCCTGTAGCCAGGCCGTGCACACGGACAGCTTCCTCACACACTGGGGGCTGGAGGTGGGACGCAGACAAGACGCAGGGCAGTGGAGACCGGGTACAGCACTTGTGAATTGAGCGTGTTCCCCGCTTTGAAACCCAGAGGTGTTTCGCCCAGTTTTTGCCCTGCTGGGCGGCCTGTGATGGTCTTTCTCTCCTCCCCAGAGCCTCCTACGTGCTCCCCGGACCAGTTTGCGTGCGCCACTGGGGAGATCGACTGCATTCCTGGGGCCTGGCGCTGCGATGGCTTCCCGGAGTGTGATGACCAGAGCGACGAGGAGGGCTGCCCGGTGTGCTCGGCCGCCCAGTTCCCGTGTGCGCGGGGCCAGTGCGTGGACCTGCGGCTGCGTTGTGATGGCGAGGCTGACTGCCAGGACCGCTCGGACGAGGCGGACTGCGATGGTGAGGCCCCGCCCCTCCCCTAGGCTCGCGCTCTCCGCCCTCCTGGAGCTTGGGCTCCATCAGGTCACGCATAAAGCCTCGGCCTGGAGCGAAACTGCCGTGGCCCCTCAGCTTGGGAGGGGAGAATGTTAGTTGCAGGCCCACTGAGAGCTGTTGCGCTCTGCCTCGCCAAGCACTTTGGCTTGAAGGCAGACTGAGGGTCTATCTTGCCTTCCCTCCTTCAGTCAAGAATTTTACAGAGACCCAAGTAAGTCCAGTAGTCAGCTGGATTTGCATGGTTTACACCCTGGTTAAGCCCCATCGCAAAAGGCAGTGCTGTCCTCCACCAAGCCGTCTGTGGGGCAACACTTACATCTGGGTGGTTTCTAGTATCCCCTTGAACCAGGAGTTACAAAGAGATTTGCTTAGTCAACCTGGGTCCACGCTGGCTGGCAGTATCTTCCTTTTAGACCGTGACAGTGAGACAAATCTCTGTGCTCCCTCTGAGGTTTTCTTACATAAAATGACCTGCTCCGTTGGTTCCTGCCACACACCGTCAGCACCACGGCCCCATGACTGCCACTGAGCTGTTAATGGGTCGTTCTAGCTGCCACCCCACAGCCACCGGTCCTCTTCTTGGATAACTCAGATGTTATCTGTCCACTGTCCCCATTCATGGTGAGCAGCCATTCTGTGGAAGGTGAAGGCCTGGGGGTCATTTCCCCAAATGTTTCTATAAAGCCGCAGTTGTTAAGTCTTTCCAGCTCACAGCCCCTTTGAATTCGACGGAGACTGTAGACCAGGGATGAGCATGCTGCGGCCTGAGGGCCAAATCCAGATCACCACCTGTTTTGGTAAATGCGGTTTTACTGGGACGCAGTCAGGCTCATTCATTTACCTGTTGTCTCTGGTCCTGCACGGAAACGGCAGAGTTGAGTAGTTACAAAAGAGACCTGGCTCTACAGAAATGTTTGCTGAGCCCTGCCTTACATCCTTGGCCCCAGCACAGTCTTGTGTCCAAGCTCTCAGCAGGTGGCAGGAGCCCTGATTAGGGACCGTCCCCTCCCTCCTCCCGCTGTGACTGTTTCTCCTGGAGAAAGGACACATCAGGAGGACAGCAGGCCCTAGTGGAGGCTCTGGGCTCTGCCCTCTGTTTCAGAAGCCTCCTCTCCTGCTAGGTTACCAGCAGACCTGCCCACTTATTGCAAGGACAGGGTTTCTTGTCTCTGGTTTCCAGAGTGGGTGCCTGGGGCAGGGCGGGTGGGGAGCTTAGACGGCAAGTACTGGGGGTGGGTGATGCCTTCCTCATGGGGCCATAGCCCTTTCCAGATCAGCAGGGAGGCAGCAGTCAGCACCCAGCCTTCCTCGTCCTCCTTGCGTGGCCCGCCTCTGCCTTTCCGGTTGTGCTGTGCTCCCCCTTCCGGACCCTCAGAGCTCTGCTGGTGCACCCCCTGTCCCCTGCCCCTCCCACTCTAGGAGCCCAGTTCCTTGTGGAGCCAGCGGCTGTCCCCTTCCTGGTAACCTGGGAGGGCCTGGGCACAGGGGCCGTGGTAGTCCTGGTGCTTTGCGGGCCTGACCCATGGTAGGAACCTGATGAATGAATACCTCCCTGGGTCGTTGCGGTCTCTTCCCTGCCAGCCCGCCCCCAGCATTGCATGGGCCTCGGAACTGGGGTCCTCGAGGGGTGGGTGAAGACTGGCTTTGCTGTGACCACGCCCCGACCCGGTCCTAGAAAGGGTCCGTTTGTCTGCTCTGTATTTGGAGCCCAGACCTCTGTTGTTGGGTCTGGGGGGGCGGGGCAGGGAGCCCCGGTGGAGGTCATCTGCTTAGTGCTCCTGGCTGCATCATGCCCTCCAGCCTCTCTGAACGCAAGGCCCCTCCTTGCAGCCGTCTGCCTGCCCAACCAGTTCCGGTGCGCCAGCGGCCAGTGCGTCCTTATCAAGCAGCAGTGCGATTCCTTTCCTGACTGCGTCGATGGCTCCGACGAGCTCATGTGTGGTGAGCTGGCTTCCCCGAGGGCGGGGTTGGAGGGTCGCCCTATGCTGGGGTTCTGTCCCAGGACCGTCGGGTCTAGAGGGAGGAAGTGGCGGGGACTGAGGAGGCTGGGAGGTCAGGAGTATTTGGCCTCGGTAGGGAGTCAGGGAAGCCTTCCTGGAGGTGGAGGCGGCTGTGAGGAGGGGGAGGGGGAAACTGAGCCAAGGGGCATTTCAGCTGGGACAGAGGCACAGAGAAGGCATAGATGTGCCAGGCCAGACCTGAGTGTAAGGTGGCATGCTTCCGCCCAGAGCCCTCAGCAACATCTGTCAACAAGATCACCCTGACAGAGTAGTGGGTGAGTCCATTCCCTGGCAGCCTGCTGTCTGGCTGAGGAGGAGTGGTGTGTGCCCATGCACACACGTACACGCACACACACACACACACGCTGCATGCCCCTTGAGTGACGTAGCTTGTACGGCCAGGGATGTAGGGGCTAGAGAATGTGAAACCAGGGCAGTCAGAGAAGGCTTCCTGGAGGCGTTGGCTCTTGAAAGGCTGTCTGGTTCAGACAGGAAGGGAGCTGGATTCCCAGACAGGAAGTGGGAATGTGTCTGTGTGTCTCGGGATATGGCCACTTCGTTCACTGCAGAGGGACCGGGGCTGAGAGCTCTGCCTGCAGGATAGAGGCGTCTTGTGAATGGGGAAGAAGGAGGCATCCCCAAGGGACTCACTGAGCGCTTTTGTGCCTTCACATCAACCCGGGTCAGGCCCCTCAGCTACCATCTCAGGAGCGTGGTCTGGGGGCCAGAGGGTAGCAGTGGGAGCCCCGGGGGGTCTGAGCCCCGCGCCTCTGCTGGACAAGTGTCCAGTGTGACGGTGTCTGTCTTCAGGCTCCCCTGTGATCGTGGCCCCGGCCGTTGGGGGTGATGTTTATCCATAGTCAGGCCTCGTCGCCGGAACCAGCAGCTTTCCTCCCTTTCCTTCGGGCTTTGGCCGGAGGGGATGTTGTCGACTGCTCTCAGAAACGTGCCACCCTGATGGGAAAGTGAATGTCCTTTTGTCAGAGCTGAGTCTGGAGCCCAGACATGCCCTCCATGCCTCAGGTGGCTTTGATCGTGGGGCGAGCCCCAGGAGTGCCCCTGCCCGGGAGCCCTGGGTGCACCTTTGCAGCCCTGAGCTGGCTCCTGGCTTTTTGGGTTTGACTGGGCCGCTGAGGCCAGGCCCTTCACATTCCACTTCTCACACTTTCCCTGCCTAGGGCCTTCAGGATTCCCAGCCTCTGTGGCAGGCAGGCGTGAGGGGCTCAGATGGAGGCCCCCCGGCCCTGGGTGCTTGGGTCAGCCCCGCCCCTCCGCGTGGTCCCGTCTCCCCGCCCCGCCCCCTCCAGCCTCCTGGGGCTGGGGCTCAGCTGGACTAGGGACGTGGACGTGGGAGGACCCAGCGCCTGCTTCCAGCCGAGAAGCTCCGGGTCAGGGGCATGAATAGGAGGCTGCTTCGGAGGAGTCGCTGCTGAGGGGCCGGGGGCCGTGGCAGAGCTGAGTCAGGCCGAGGAGGGGGAGAAGGTGCTGCGGCTCCATCGGCGGGTGCTGGGCCGGGGCGGGAGCCGCCCGCCAGGGCACACAGCGCCTGCCCCGCAGGAGGCCCGCTCCCTTTGGGTTAACGTCCGCTGTCGCTTCCTGCCCGTGCTCTGGCAGAAATCACCAAGCTGCCCTCGGACGACGGCCCGGCCCACAGCAGCGCCATCGGGCCGGTTATCGGCATCATCCTCTCGCTCTTCATCATGGGCGGGGTCTACTTTGTGTGCCAGCGCGTGGTGTGTCAGCGCTACGCCGGGGCCAACGGGCCCTTCCCGCATGAGTACGTCAGTGGGACCCCCCACGTGCCCCTCAATTTCATCGCCCCCGGCGGCACCCAGCACGGTCCCTTCACAGGTGAGGACCCTGGGCGGCGGTGCGGAGGCAGAAAGGGCGGGATATGGGGCGAGTGGATCAGGAATGCTCTTTGGACTTGACCTGAGATGTTCTCGTGGGCTGTGTCCTGAGTCGTCCCCCGGGGACGGCTGGGCGGGGACACATCTCTCATAGGGCTTCCGCACCTGAACCTGGGTCTCCGGGGCAGCGGGGCTGGGGAGAGTGCGCCGTGTGCGTGGGGCGCCCCTGCCCCTAACTGGCCTCGTTCCCCCACCCCCTCCCCGCAGGCATTTCGTGCAGCAAGTCCATGATGAGCTCCGTGAGCCTTATGGGGGGCCGAGCCGGGGTGCCCCTCTACGACCGGAACCACGTCACCGGGGCCTCGTCCAGCAGCTCATCCAGCACCAAGGCCACGCTGTACCCGCCGGTGAGTAGGGGCAGGAGGACGCCTGGCCAGCTCAGGGTCCCCCCTGCCCACCAGGGGCAGGCACGTCCTCAGGATTCCGAGAATTACTTGCTGTTCCACCACTTAGAATGGTGGGTGCGTTCACCTTTCTCCCCGTCGTGACCTGTAGTTTTTCTCTTCAGCATCATTTTCTGTTCAGAAAAGAGTGCTTCCTGTTCATTGTGGATAACCTGGAAGCCACATAAGATTCTAAAAAGTGAGAGTCTCACCCATAATCCCACCTCCCGGGGTTGCTGTTGGGCGTTTCCCTGTCTGGGTGGCCGTCTGGTTCCTCGGGCCCGCCCCATCGGCAGGGCCTGTCTGGATGGACTCGAGCTTCCCCTCAGCGTCCCCGCCAGAAACGCTCTATTTTCCCGCCCACAGCCTTGCTGGTTCCCAGAAAATAGCCAGATGGTTTTCTAAGGACAGGCACTCCTGGGGTGACTGTCGTGGCTGAAATGCTCCCTGGAGCTTCCGGCAGCCTGAGTGGGGTGAGGGGCTGGCCCTAGGCCGAGCCCCACCCTAGAACGAAATGACTCTACAGAGGGTGAAGGGCCAAAGCCCCCAGTATCCCAGCCCCACACCAGGATCCCGAGGGGGACCCTCTCCTCGAGGCTGGAAAAGACCCCCATTTCCAAAGCGTGGCCCCAGGGTAACTGGGGCAAGCTTGATGCACGGATGTGAACCTGAGGATACATATCACGTTCTGACTTTATATGGTTCTGTGCTTTATAATTCTCCAAAACCCGACTTCCTGTGACGGTATGCTCTTCTGACGTGAAGACAGCCCCTTGAGCTTTCTCTGGGGGGTCGCCAGTGAGCCCCACCCACCAGGGCTGGGCCTTCCTGCCCTTCTGGGTGTCCCCCGTATCCGGGGTGTTGCCCCTCCTTATCACACCTGACCTGGCAGGACCAAGGAGTGGGGGGCAGCG
Organism: Monodon monoceros; assembly: GCF_005190385.1. Taxonomy (NCBI): domain Eukaryota; kingdom Metazoa; phylum Chordata; class Mammalia; order Artiodactyla; family Monodontidae; genus Monodon; species Monodon monoceros. The sequence goes on from NW_021703784.1 coordinate 102,730,383, forward strand.
GGGGTCATTATCTCGGGTTGGCAGGATCAGAACCAAATCTGGCAGCTCCAGGGCCCGACTGTGTTTCGGGGCAGAGGGAACAAGGAGCCTGGAGCTTCAGACTCCTCCTCACCATACCTCTTGTCCTTCCTGCTGCTACTGTCACCTGGCTTTCAGATGTCCCACGTGACCAGCTGAAAGCACCAGGAACCCGTGTAAGACTGAGCTTACCCCAGGACAGCCCCCTGGACCACCCCCCCCCCCCACGCAGGCAGCAGGATGCTCGGGAAACTGACGTCTCCATCCGCAGCCCCTGCCGGGAGCTGGGGAGATCTTATTCGACAGCAAGAGATGACACTGACCACCAGCAATCTTTTTCAGCGGCTTTACTGAGATATAATTCACATGCCCTCCGATCCACCCACGCACTTACAGCGCACAGCTCGGGGGTTTCTAGTACATTCACAGAGCTGTGCAGTCATCACTATTGTTAGATGTAGAACATTGCATCATCCCAGAGAGAAAGCCTGCATGGAGCCAGCTATTTAAAAATTAACTACATGCGTTTGAATCAGTAATATATGTTCGTGGTACAGAATTCAAAGGGCACAGTGAAAGGAGGGCCCAGCCCTCACCTGCTCAGGAGCTCACCCCTCCCCCGGAGGCACATCCTGTGGTGAGTTTATCGTGTGTCCTCCCAGAGGAAGTCTGTACATAAGCGAGTATACAAGAGTATGAACTTTATTTTCCCAACAAAGAGAGTAATTTTTTTTTTTTTTTTGGAGATAATTGTAGATGTATATGCAGTTGTAAGAAATAATACAGAGAGGTCCTATCTCCCTTTCACCAGTTTTCCCCAGTGGTAACGTCTTACATAACTATGGTTGTCTTAGCCCATTCATGCTGCTCTAACAAAAATACCATAGACTGGGCAGCTTAAACTACACACATTTATTTCTCACAGTTCTGGAGGCTGGGAAACTCAAGCTCAAGGTTCTGGCAGGTTTGGGCCCGGTCCCTGGTTCATAGTAGTTGTCTTCCCCACTTCCTTTTCTTTCTTTCCTTCTTTCTTTTCCTTCTTTCTCACTGCGAGGCTTGCAGCATCTCAGTCCCCTGACCAGGGATTGAACCCGGGGCCACGGCAGTGAAAGCCTGGAATCCTAACCACTAGGCCACCAGGGAACTCCCTGCAGTGGCCGTCTTATCTGTATATGGTGGAAGGGGTGAGGGGGCTCTCTGGGGTCGATTCTTTAAGGGCACTGATTCCATTTATGAGGGCTCCACCTTCGTGACTTAATCACATCCCCAAAGCCCCACCTCCTAATACCATCATGTTGGGAATTAGGTTTCAACATATGAATTTGTGGGGACGCAAACATTCAGTCTATAGCAGTAGTGCAGTAGCATAGTCAGGGCATTGATACGATACACTTTGACTTTATTCACAGTTCACCAGTTTTATATATGCACTTGTATTTTAAGACAACTTTTATCTATCTATACCTATCTATATCTATCTATCTGTGTATCTGTGTATCTATGTATCTATCTAGCAATTCTAGGTTCACAGCAAAATTGGGAGGAGGGTAGGGAGGTTTCCCAAATCCCCCTTCCTCCCCCTTTATCAACATCCCCCACCAGAGTGGGGTACTCGTTACAGTCCATGAATCTACACGTCACCATCACCCAGAGTCGATGGTTTACATCTGGAGTTCGCTCTTGGTGGTGTAGTATTCTGTGGGTTTGGACAAACGTGTAATGACATGTATCCACCATTTTAGTCTCATACAGAGCAGTTTCATATGTACTTTTTAAAACCTGCATGGTAGCATCTGAAGGTAATGACAGCTCCTCTCTGAGCCTTGCTTTTTGCTACCAAGGATCAGTGAAAGCTGGCCTTTACCCAGCACTTCTGAGGACTACACTCTTCGTGTGCTGTTATCACCCCGACTCCAGAAGGGGGCGCTATCAGCCTCCTATTTGGCAGATGAGGCCAAGGAACTGAGTGGTGACTACCCGCCCCCCTCCTCCCTGGGGCCATTCTGTCCAAGCTGACCACTCCCCTACCCTGCCTCTCCTGCACCCTGAAGTTTGTTTTGCTTCTCGGGCAGAGCTGTCCCCCTCTTGGTGACTGGAGAGTGCCCTTTTTTGGGGTGCAGCTGGGCCCACACCAGTGGGTGTCCAGTCATTCCCAGGATCTCGTTACCCTAACAGTGATGCCCGGAACTCCTGCGGTTTCCTCATTTCCCCTCCTGGGTAGGGGCCAGCAGGAAGATGCCCTGCAGCTAAGGCTGAGCATTGGTCATCTTGACCTTTCTTGCCAAGGGTCCCTCACAAGGGGACAGTCCATCTTCCCGCTAGCAGAGGGCCACACCAGCACGACCGTCCCTCTCAAACACACTCTTGTCAGGTCCAGTTTAGGGTAAAGATGGTATAGTGGTGTAATTTAAATTTATATTTCTCTTATTACGTATGATGTCAAAGATCTTTTTGTATGTTTAATAACCTTTGTGGTTTTATTTTCTCAGATGGGTGCGTTTATGTCCTTTTTCTATTGGGTTGTTGGTATTTTTAAAATTTATTTGTAAGGGCTCTTTATATAGAGATATATTAAGAAAGTTAGCCTGGGATAAGGGTTGAAAATGTTTTTCCTAGCTTTCTGTCTTTTGATTTGGTTTATGTTGTGTTTTGCCATTTATACAATGAAATTATTCATCTTTTATGGGAGTTTGGGGGATTTTTGGTCATACCCAGAAAGGCTTTCCCGTCTTGTAAAAATGTTTCTTTCCATGCTCTCTTTCTTAATCTTCTCAAGGTTTCGTGTTTGTATTTTTTTTTTTTTTTTTCTAACTTTTGGCTGCGTCGGGTCTTCATTGCTGCACACAGGCTTTCTCTAGTTGCAGTGGGCGGGGGCTGCTCTTCATCGCGGTGCGCAGGCTTCTCATTGCGGTGGCTTCTCTTTGCGGAGCACGGGCTCTAGGTACGCGGGCTCAGTCGCTGTGGCACGTGGGCTCAGTAGTTGTGGCTCGCGGGCTCTAGGACACAGGCTCAGTAGTTGTGGCTCACGGGCTTAGTTGCTCCGCGGCATGTGGGATCTTCCCAGACCAGGGCTCGAAGCTGTGTCCCCTGCATTGGCAGGCAGATTCTTAACCACTGCGCCACCAGGGAAGTCCCTTGTGTTTGTATTTAATTTTGATTCTCCTGGAATCAAATTTAACTTTGATTCTCCTGGAATGTGATTAGGAGTACTGAGTGAGGCTGGAGGCATCCGACTTTATTTCTGTGCTGATGGCTACCAGGCGGCCTTTAGGGAATTCCCTGGTGGTGCAGTGGTTAAGAATCCGAGCTCCCACTGCAGGGGGCACAGGTTCAATCCCTGGATGGGGAACTAAGATCCCGCATGCCAAGCAGTGCAGCCAAAAGAAAAAAAAGGCGGCCTTTATTAGTCGAGGTCCAATGAGGAGACGGAAGTTACATGGTGATTTGAAGAGAGAAAGTTCAAATACACAGAGTTACTATCGGGGGTTAGAATTGCAGGGAGTTGGCCAGTGAGAGGTAAAGAGCACTCTTTAGAACGCAGGAAAGGTAGATGATCTGAGCGGGGAAGAGCCCCTAGCCCCCACGCACCAGGTGACCGAGAAGTCGCCGAGGTGCTGCTCCAGCAGAACTTGCTAGAAATATGCCCATTGTAGCATTGGGGAGACTTCTTCCTTGACCTTCACCTCCCCAGCACCCTGCGGGAAGTAGCACCGACAGCAGCAGGGGAGGGGACTTGGGCAGGATCCCAGAGTTCTCCTTGGAGGCAGCAGTGAAGAGAAGCCAGGTCCAGTCAGGTTCATGGGCAGATGCGGAAATAGGAGCGCAAGGGCCTGGGGCGTGGGAGCCGCTGGGGGAGGCCCTTTCTGCTGGGCTTCCCTGCCTGGTTTCTGCTCTCTCTCTGAACACCACCCTCTTCCCCCAGGCGTGCCTTCCTAGCTTTGGGGTCACACCCCGAGGAAGCCGCAGGCTGGCTATCTGGGCTGAAGAGGGCCCTCCCCCACAGAATAAGGAGAGGGGTCCGTGCCAGTTCCTGACGGGTAGGGGAGGGGTCTGGGCACGTCCTGTAGGTGACTCACCTAGTGTCAGGACAGCCTTGGGAAGCGGGTCTCCTTAGCCCCATCTTAGGAATGAGGATCCTGAGGCCTCAAGAGGTGAAGTCCCTCACCAGGGAGCAGCTGGGAGGTTGATAAAACAGGTCTCAACCCACATCTGCCGAAGCAGGGGGGGCGGGGTTGGCGAGGGAAGGCCGTGCCCTTTCCATCGCCCCAGGGACCTGGGGGAATTCAGTCCCTCAGGGCACTCAGACTCCCAGGTCTGGCTGTGCCCCTGGCAGGGACAGCTCAGAGGAGGGGCGGGGGGCGCAGGCAGCGATGGTTGCTGGGGAAGGTGCAGACCCCGCGGGTGTCTGGCCCCCAGGTCCCTCTGTCCCTCTTGTGGGGCCGGTCATGTGCCACCTGGCTCTTGAGGGCGCATTCATGGGGAAGAGTTGTGTACTTATTATCACAGTTTGGGGCCAATATAGTCCCTTGAGAATGGGGCGCCCCTTCCTCATTTGCTGAGAGGGTGGGGAGGGCGGGCAGCAGGGCTGTGGCCCCTCCTTCCGTGTGGTGGTGCGTGTGCCTTGTCAGGGTTCAGGCTGGGATGTGGGTCCCCTGAATGGTAGGAGTAAGGAATGAATTATAGAGATTAGACTTTGCACCACGTGGGAGGAGATGGGGGAGTAAGAGACCAAAGAGGGGAGTTGACAGAAAAGCCCCTGAGGAACCTCGGGAGGCACTCAGTGGCGTGGGGACACGCCCGGGCCTGCGGGGACCCTTCCCTGCTGGTGGCACGGTGCAGAGGGGGCTTGTGTCGGGGTCCTGAGTGCGCAGCCGAGCTCCCGGGCCTGGGGTCACCACTGATCAGCGGGCCGGGCTCTCCCCCTGCTCGTGCCCACCCTCGGGCCACAGCTGCCCCTTCCCCTCCCCAGACCAGGAAGGGCCCTGGGAGGAGGGCAGCTGGTTGGGGGTGGCCGGTGGGCGGTGGGGACCGCTGGCTCCGGGTCCCGTGTGACCTTGCTTGGCTCCCCTCAGATCCTGAACCCGCCGCCGTCCCCCGCCACGGACCCCTCCTTGTACAACGTGGACGTGTTCTACCCTTCCAGCATTCCCGCCACCGCCAGGCCGTACAGGTACGGAGCCCGCGCGCCCCGCGGTACCGGGCCTGGTCCCCATTTCCTGCGGGAGAAAGCGCGGAGGGGTCGGGGCGCCGGCGGGCGTGCTGAGTTCAGAAACCATCCTGAGCCCACGGTTGGCAGCCCTGGGGGTGTTTTGTAAGCCGGGCCACACGTGGCCTTGAATGACGCCCCCAGGGGTCTCCACCGCAGCCGGCCCCGTGCCCCGGAGGGCTCTGCGCTCTGTGCCTGAATCCAGCGCTGGGACCCCGGTGGGGCGCCACCCCTTGGTACCTCGGCTGCCCCTTGATGGGGCGACCCTTCCCCCTTAGTCACTGCGAGGGCCTGCTTGGGCCCCGGGCCTGCTCAGCTCCGACCCCGCACTCCCAGCTGTCCCTTTAGGGGTCGCACGACCCCCTCCTTGGTGGGGAGCGGCCAGCTGGAGAGCGTTGAGGAGAAACGGGATCCGGGTTTGCTGGCCTGTGGCCAGGGGCGGGTCGGAGCCAGGGTGGGCGAGGTGAACCTGCTGACCTTCACCCGGTGGTCTCAGCCGACAGGGCCCGCCCACCAGGTGCGCTGGGGCCCCCGACCCCACCCCCGGGCGAGCTACCTGATGGGGCAGGTGGAGGGTCGGCCCCGCCAGGCTCGCCCCCTGTGTAGAGAGCAGGGCTTGCGGGTGGCGGAGGCCCTTGGTCCTCCCGGAGCGGCGGACCCTCCGAGCGCGGCACCGCCTGCCACCTGGTGGCCGTTTGGGGAACTCCGGGGCCTGGCCGGGGAGCCGGGCAGCCGTGCAGATTCCGGGGAGGCCCAACCGTTTACTGGGTCACTGCCCTGTTCAAGAACCTGCGGGGGCTCCCCAGTGCCTCAGTGTCACCGTGTGTCCCCAGAGCTGTCACCGCCACACCAGCCAGGCAAGGCCCCTCAGCCTCCAGTCTACTGCATGCTTTGCTCCTTCTGCCCTGGTTTTGGTCCCCCTCCACGACCTCTGCCCTCCCCACTGTCTGTGGGCGTCCCTTCTTGCTCCCAGGGCTCCACGAGGCATATCCTGCTGCTGCACTTTCCTCAGTGTAGGCGCCCCTCGCTGGCCCTTTGGTGCTGGCTCCACCTTCCCGCCCACTGTGAGCCCCACTGTGGCTCTTAAACACACCACGATCCCCACCTTGGACTCGGGCCAAACGGCGATGTCACGGGGACGGTCAGGAGACGTCTCTGGGATCAAGATGGGAGGCCAACTGGTCTCCAATATTTACAGTAATGGTAGAAGGGGGAACGGTCGTCGACCGCTTTCTGGTGTCAGATGCTGTTTCTAGCGCATTCCAGGCAGAATCTCATTTTAGTCCTCACAAGCTCCTTTTGAAATGGTTACTGTTTCATCTTCCCCATTGTGTCAATGAGAAACTGAAGCTCAGAGAGGTTAAGTTGCCCAAGGTCAGCCAGGTAGGCTCTGGAGGCCTCGTTCCCCGTAAAGGTGACCTTGGCCTGGGGCTGCAGTCCTTGTCAGGGCCTGGGCTTGGTGCCAGTGCGCCCACTTTAAAGGTGGCAATATTGAGGCTCAGAGAGGCCACATAGCCAGGGGGCCCAAGTGCCCAAAGGTGGACGTGCATGTGGGCCAATCTGAACCCAGGTCCCCTTTCCCTTGCTGTATCCCCTCCAGACCCTACATCATCCGTGGCATGGCGCCCCCTACGACGCCCTGCAGCACAGATGTGTGTGACAGTGACTACAGCGCCAGCCGCTGGAAGGCCAGCAAGTACTACCTGGATTTGAACTCGGACTCAGACCCCTACCCGCCTCCGCCCACACCCCACAGCCAGTACCTGTCGGCGGAGGACAGCTGCCCACCATCGCCCGCCACAGAGAGGAGCTATTTCCACCTCTTCCCGCCCCCTCCATCCCCCTGCACGGACTCGTCCTGACCTCGGCCGGGCCACCCTGGCCTCTCTCTGCCCCTGTAAATAGTTTTAAATATGAACAAAGAAAAAATTATATTTTATGATTTAAAAAATAAATATAGTTGGGATTTTAAAAACATGAGAAATGTGAACAGTGATGGGGGTGGGCAGGGTGGGGAAAACTTTGTACAATGGAGAAAATATTTATAAACCTAATTTTTTAAAACGTCATTGCCATTCTTTCATGCCATGTGTGTTGGAGCTGAGTGTCCCCACGGAGTGAACGCTGACCTCTGGCCCTCCCTGGACAGCTGTCGGGGTCGTGCACTTGTCCTGGGCATGGGCGTCTTGCCATCAGGCTCCCACAGGGAGGGGTGAGACCTCTGGGCAGAGGCCTGCGGGCGGGCCAGCTTCGTGGACGCCTGACTCGTGCACGACCTGATGCTTGATTTCATGCTCTGCTGTTGCCGTCCCGAAATTCTAAATAATTTTGAAGACCGAGGCCCTGCATTTTCATTTCGCATTGGGCTCTGCAGGTTACATACCTGGGCTTTGGGCTGTTCCTGGCTGGTCCTTGCTACTGTCTGACCTGTGCGTGCCGGCCCAGGGCCGCTGCTGCCCGTCAGGACAGTGCTGGGGTGGGGTGGGGGGGCGGGGGAACTTCCCCGGTGGTCCAGTGGTTGAGACTTCACCTTCCTCTGCAGGGGGCGCGGGTTCGATCACTTAGCTCAGGGAGCTAAGATACCACGTGCCTCGCGGCCAAAACACCAAAACATAAAACAGAAGCATATTGTAGTAGATTCAATAAAGACTTTAAAAAAATGGTCCACATCAAAAAAATCTTTGAAAAAAAACAGTGCTGGGGGGACACTTCCCTGGTGGTCCAGTGCTTGGGACTCGGCGCTTTCCCCGCCAAGGGCCTGGGTTCAATCTGCGGTTGGGGGCCAAAAAGAGACAGTGCTGGGGGCCCTGCCATCCGCGCTGACCCCAGTGGATGGCGCTGCCGGGCCACACTTGCCCCGGGTTGGGGAGGGAGCCCCCCCCCAGGCCTCCTGCTCTCCGGGCCCCCACAGTGTCCGTATCTGCAGGTGGGCTGTGGAGAGCCTGGTCCTCACAGAGGCCTGCCCTGTGCCCACCCGGCTGGTACTGGAGGAGACATGGGTCAGGCCTGGTCCCTGCGCCTGGGGGTCCCCAGTCTGTGGAAGCAGCGGTGTGTCCTGAGGAGGCTGGGCTGTTCTGCGGCCAGGCAGGAAGAACCACACTCGCAGGGCTGGGAGGAAGGAAAATGCAGCAGCCAGGAAGGGCCTGACTGCCCCACCCCCACCCCCACCCCCACCGGAACGTCGGCGGGAGGTCAGGGCGGGCAGAGTGCTGGGGTGCCCTGCACTGGGGAATCAAACCACAAAGAGCCAGAAGAGGTGCCTCCCCACACGACCCTGAGATTGCACCCTTGAGCCCTGAGGCCTGGAGTGCCGAGGTGACAGCAGAGGGAGGGGAGTCTGCTGTGGCCCCGAGGGCTCCAAGGCTGTTGGGCCAGGGGACACAGCTGGGGATGGGCCTGGTGTCCTGGGACAGACCTTTGAGGGGTAGCCTCCCCTGACTCCTGATTGCCCAGGGGATTGCCCGGGAGTTCCCTGAGACCGTGGGTCGGCGTTGGCGGTGACAGAAACAGGTGGGCTTGCCGGTGCTGCAGCTGCGGGGATGGGCCGCCTGCCGTCAGTGCAAAGTAACAGTGAGCATGGACGGCCGCCCTGAGTGCCGAGCCGGGGCCAGCTGTGCCACCCCTGGTGGGGATCTACACTCAAGTCCCCTTTGTAGACTGCAGGGGGCAGATCCGCCTCTGCCTGAAAAGCTTCATTTCTTATCTGCTCCATCCAGCCGCCCCGTCCGTCTGTCAAGGAAGGGTGCCATCACCCACCCCCCGGGACTACAGTAAGGCTTCCATGAGATAAGCCTTACTCAGTTGGGGCCTGGCAAGTAGCAGGTTCTCCGTGAGTGGGAGAGGTGACATACTTGCCCAAGGTCACAGCGCTAAGGACCAGCAGAGCTAGAGTGCACCCAGCCCCCCCGGGCCCAAGGCAGCAGCTCCTGCCCACAGAGCTGCCTGCGGAAGGAAGCTCAGGGCTCGGAGCACTTGGGCCCCCTCACTCTCAGGTGCTCGTTAAAGCACCAGTATTGATGCAGGCAGCCAGTGGGGCAGCGGGGGGCGGCTGCATCATAGGGGAGAACTCCCACCCCCCAACTCTCCTGCCCGGTCAGCCATCCAGTCTGCTCGGGAAGCCAGGGATCTAGCCCAGGGTGGGGCAGCGGTGGCTGGGCCGCTGCTCCCTGGTGGCCTATGTGCGCTGGGAGGAAGTCCTCCCCTCCCTCTCCTGCAGGCCCCGGATAGAGCCACTGCATGGCCGGGGGCCAGAGGGTCAACCCACTGGCCTCCTACTATATGTCAAGTAAATCTATCAGCCTTTATTAAGTGGCTACTGTGTGCAGAGCTCTGCACTTAAGTCACATGCTGGGGCCCCAGAGAGCAGTGAGATGTGACCCCCCCTCCCTTAAAGGTGCTCAAAACCTAGTAACAGAGGCAGTTTCCAAAGCTGTGGGGAAAGCACAGTGTTATATCCTGGGAAGACAAGGAGGGCTTCCTGGAGGAGGTGATGTCTAATCTGTCTCTCAAGTATTGGGGTGAAGTTAACGGGCTTATTTCATTTAAACTTCACAACAGCCCAGCTAAGTCAATGGTATCCCCAGCTTGTAGTGGAGGAAACCAAGGCTCGGGGACAAAGAAGTAAAGCCAGAATTTTTTTCATTCATTTGTTCAATCCTTCCTTTATCCAATAAACATTACCATCTGGCTACTGGGTGCTGCTCGATGTGGCCAAAAGGGCTTCTAGTTTCCCTTTAAACCCTCTCAGCTCTGCGGTGACACCCACTGCTCCCCAAGTCTCTGCCATCCCTTACTGAGCCCTGCGGGGTTTCCCTCATGTGATGGCCCCCTCCCCACCAACCCCATCAGAGGGGATCCATTTGTTCATCTCGGCCGGCCTCCAACCCCAGGACGGGTGTGGGAGCTCCTCCCTGCCTGAGGTCCAGATCCCCTTGGGTCTACAGCTGCCCTGGGCAGCTGAACCAAATCCATGTGCCCATATCTGGGGCACGTCCACTGTCAGGCAGGACGCTGGGGAACCAGGATGTGGGCAGCGCAGAAGGTTCTGTCCCTGAGAAGCCTGGGTGGTTGTGAAGCTGGGTGGGCTTGGATCCCACTTGGCCCCTGTTCCTTCTCCAGAGCCACTCAGCTGGCGCTTCTAGCACTGGGACCCCCTTGTTGGACCACACCCTCTGATGATGGAGCTGGGGTCCCACCAAGGAACACCCAAAGGCCATCTTCTCTTTTCTTTCCCTGCAAGCTCGATGGTGGCCCTAATTATTAGCAACCCTAGTGGTTCCCCTTTCTATCACCAGTCCTTTGGTGGGAAGGGAAATACTCACCTCCCCCCGCAACCCAGACTGAATCTTAACGCAGTGAAGAAAAGGAAAAGAAACAGAGTTAAATTTCCATGTTAAAATGGGCCTACCCTTCATATCCCCCTAGATTTCCTCACTGGCCCTTCTCTCCAGCCTCAACACATCCTAACCTGACCCAGCAACCACCCAGCACCAGCTCTGGCCCTTCCAGAGCATGTCCTCTGCCAGGGAAACCCCACTCCAGCCCTCAGATCAGGACTGAGCCTTGGTGACCTAGCAGAAGGAAAGACAATGGTGGTCTCTGTTCTCAAGGCAAGCTCATCCAATTTAAAGCCTCTTCTTTATCCTGAGCTGGTCTTTCCTATCTGAGTGTATGTGTGTGTGTGGTAAAATGTCCTTTCTTTTATGAAGTCACAGTAATAGTAAGTAGTATTTTTTAAAAGTCACTACTTGATAGAATTAAGATCTGGCAGCTCTGTGTCTGTTCCTCAAGGTTAAGGAGTCATAGCTGGGTGATGGGCATACGTGTGCTCACTAATACTTTTCTCTCTACTGTTGAGTACGTGTGAAATTTTTCATATAATTTTTTTAAAAGTCTAGATGGGTTGAAAATTGAAATATTAAAAATTAAATTACAAAGGGGTTAGGGAGAAAAAGAGGAAGGTGGCAATTTGAGAAATCTAGAAGTTTTATGATGGTGAGGCCACTGCAGAGCTTTTGAAGTCACTCTCCTCCTTAAAGCCTGTCAATGGCTCCCCATGGTCCTCAGGAGATACGCTCAACTCAGATGCCTCCTCCTCCAGGAAGTTCTCCCTGACGTCAACCCTTCTGGTTAGGCTAGGAGCTTATCATAATTGGAGACTTTGGGTGCCCACTTATGTTGGACGAGGTACTGCGTTATTTCTTTTCTTTTTAATATTTATTTATTTGGCTGCGCCAGGTCTTAGTTGAGGCACCTGGGATCTTCCTTGCGGCATGTGGGATCTTTAGCTGCGGCACGCAGGATCTAGTTCCCTGACAAGGGATTGAACCTGGGCCCCCTGCATTGGGAGTGTGGAGCCTTAACCACTGGACCACCAGGGAAGTCCCTGCATTATTTCCTTTAATTATAGTGCACATGGCTCTGTGACCCACCTCAGTCTGGGATGGAGGAGCCTGAAGCAGATACCGGCAAGTCCTTTGATGATGAATGAGTAAAGGGATGCACGGATCAGTGGGTGGCTGGGCCACCTCCTCCCCAGGAGGGCAGGTGCCAGCCCTGGCTGCCCCCTCCTGCCCACACACTCAGAGGTGTCCCTCTGAGGCACCGCCCCCTGTCATCAACAACACTGACTTGTGCCAGAGGACCAGAATTGGGACACGGACAGGCAAGAGAGAGACCAGATTGAATAGGACGAAGGCTTTGTGCTGGATTACTTGGAAAGGAAAGGCAGGAGATAGGTAGGCTTAAGACTTCCTCACCAGACAAAAGGTAGCCATTGGAAGAACAAGGCGGGCCCAGCTGCAGGGAAGGGTCACATGAAAGAGCATTGTCAGAGCATCGGTCAGTCAGAAAGACCAGGAGGTCTTTAAAAAGAATTTGTAATGAAATTAACAATGAATTACTGAGCATCTACTGTGTGCTAAGTACTAGGTACTGTAGTACAGCAGTGAATAAAACAAAAACTAACCTCAAGAAGCTTTTAGCCCAATGGATCTAGAAACAGAAAGTTCAGTTTTCAGTCCTGCTCAAGAGCACAGGGTTCATCTCATATTTAATGTTATTTAAAGCATCACATTGTATAGAGTGCTTTTACTGTCCCGGGGTTCCCTGCAGCCTCTCCCCTGCTCCTAGGTCCAGTCGCTAGGCACTGCCCCTCTGGTCCTATGCTACTGCTATAGCACAGCCTTGCTGTTCTTAATCCAAACAATCCTTTCTAAAGCATGGCCAGCCCTGAATTCGCCCTTCTGTTGCTCCGAAGCTTTTCCTGGCCCTCACTGTCTGAGGATGAACCCCAAGTTCCTTTGTGTATCCTCCAAAGCTGCTATGAGTCCCTCCCATTGTTTTCCCCCCAGACCTGTGATCACCACGACCTGGTCCTCCAACAGTTGTGCCTCCCCCAACCATGCTTCTGCAGTTCCCTCTGCTGGGTATGCCTGCCTCTGCCCCACCCCGGGCTATCTGTATGTATGTCCCGCTCCCTAACCCTCTGCACCAAGCATGTCTTCTGAACTGGTTTCAATCTTGACTGTGTTCTTCACTAGCTGTGTGGCTTGGGCAAGGCTCTGAGCCTCTTCCGAACAGTAGAATCAAGGCAAGTAACATCTGCCCTTGATTGCTGCCTTCCTAGAGGCCCAGTGCCCTTCAGGGCATGGATACAGGCGGGTAGGTATTATCACCAGTACTTTACAGACAAGACCTGGAGATTCAGAGGGGCACTGATCACCCAGCCAAGGTCACTCAGCCAATACGGGTGTCTAAATGCTTTCTGGGTCTCAGTTAACTAACATGTAATGTTGGGATGATAATCTACAAGCAATGAACTCCTTCTAGATTCTGCTTCTAGCCACAGGCTCGCTGAAAGGGGTGAGCTGGGGCAGAGGCATGTTTGCACCAGAGACCCAGCTCCCCAGGTGCTGGGGTTGACCCAGTTCAAGCTGAGCTCCATTCTCCCTGCCATTTGGCACGGGGGCTCAGAGAGTCTGAGTCAGGGAGGTGGAGGGCCAGCTGGGGCGGGTGCATAGGGGTGCAGCGGGATGCTGAGCATTGGGAAGGCAGCCCAGGGGCCAACTCCAATGGTCCTGCCATCCCGCTACCCCCAGGGGCCAAGCTCTGTCACTTTTCTCAGGCCTGGCCTCTGGGAGACAGCCTGGGGAATCCCCGCAGGGAGCCTGCCTCCTGTCGTTGAGGTGGAGTGGTCATCTCTGACCAAGCCAGTGCCCCCAGGGAAACCTGCCATTCTCCCTGCACGGGGTCCTCTTTACGACTCCAGGCCCGGCACCCATCTGAGCATTGGGACTGTTGGTTTCCCCCGGGGCGTCACCTCTCCCACCACAACCCAACCTGCTCCAAAGCCCCATCCTGGGGTCTCGGGTCTCTCTCCCTGCCACCCAGACCTAAGCCCACGGTTCTGTTCTCCCTGTCCCGTGGGTGAAAATGTAACCTGCTCAGGAAGACCCCGACCACTCTGCGGTCTGCTTTACTTACCTGGTGTTGCCCAGGTGGAGTCTGACGTCTCCCACAGACGTCAAAGCCGGGACCGTCTGCTCCCTGCACACCCCCGCAGGCTGGGCACAGACCAAGTGCCCACTAGATTCGAAGAAGCTCCTGCGTAAATCCTTCCGCGGGGCAAAACAAAGAACCCCGCGTCTCTGCACTTCTCCCTCACGGAACTGGACGCACAGATTGGGACACCTGGCCCCTCACCTTGCCCCTGTATCTCCTGGTACTGCCGCCGCCTTTGAGAACAAAGTGACCATCACCGACGGGCGACCCCCTCAACCTTTATAAAATTCAGCCGTGGAGAATGCGGGCGTCGATCCCGCTACCTCTCACATGCTAAGCGAGCGCTCTACCATTTGAGCTAATTCCCCAGCTCGGAAAAGCTTCCGCCGCCGAAACACATTGTGGCTCACGTCATCACCCGTTTCCTCCAGGCCCTCCGACCCGCCTGCCCGCCGGTCTCGCTACCCCATTGGTTCTCTTGCAGCTCCCAGAGCTACGGCCATGATTGGTTTGGCTCAATTTAGTTTCAAAAAGCATTGGCTATCGGATTGGTGGTCCGAAACGTCCGTCAAGCGGAGGCCCTGCTGTTGCTACGGCGTAGGGGGACCCAGCCAGGTTTCTCTCGGTTTCTGATTTGTTTCTCCAGACTCCGGGGTCCTAGAGGTTCCGGATCCGTCAAGTCCATGGGAAAAGAATGCGCCCCTCGCCCTTGACGGACGGGGTCTGCGAGCCAATCGGAGTGGGTGCAACGGGGCAGCAGTGTGACCCAATAGGTTGCAGGGGGAGGGAGAGGGAGGCCAATGAGCGTGGAGCCGGGGGCGGGGGCAGGGCCTTGATTGGTCGCGAGGCGGCCGGAGGGAGGGCGGGGGGAACTCAAGGCCTGCTTGATACGTCCGCCATTTTGGGCGCTTCGCTGATGGTGTCGGTGAGCGCGTTTCCCGCCTGAGCGCAACTAGCGGCGAGTCGCGGGCACCTCCAGGTAATGGGGGGAGGGGGCGGCGGAGCGGGCCGCGGCGCGGGGTGCGCGGGGTGCGCGGCGCGTGGGCGGCGGCGGGGCCACTCAGCCCGGCCTCGGCGACTCGGGGAGGGAGCGTCCCGGCCCCCTCCCCTCCCCCCCGGAATTCGCCGCTGGGCGGCCGGGGAGGCGCGGCGCCCGGGCTCCCCGGCTTGTCCCCGCCCGCGCCTGTCAGCCGCTTGCTCGCCCGCCGCAGGCCGCGGGGGCCCCGCCGGGCCGGGCGGCTGGGTGGGTCGCGGGCCGGGCGGCGAACTTTGAGCCCGCGTTGACGTCCGCGGCCTGGCGCGGCGGCCGGGCGCGCCCCTAACCCGGCCGGGCCCCGCTCCGCTCCGGCCTTTCCGCCCCGAGCGCCGTCCGCTGCCCGCGGGCCCCGGAGCGCGGAGCGTGTCAAGTTGAGGCGGCGGCTCGCCGGAGACTCGCGAAGGCCATTGTTGGACGCGGTTCTCCGGGAAACAAGTTCTGTGGGTTTCTGCTCCTTCGCCGTAGAGTCATCGGGATACGCAGAGCCCGGCTCGGAGCGTTTAAACCTCCTTCCGAGCGATTTGCTAACTCCGGTGTTGCGACTCCAGCGCAGACCTGGTCGCGAAAGCCTCCCTGGCGCAAATGCACTAGGGGGGTGGTCCTTCTTTCGGCCGCAAGTACCTCCCTCTTAAAGAAGCCCTCTCGCCGTTCCCTCGGAGGGGCTTCCTCCCGGTCCTACTTGCCCTGATCACAACTTGGACTCTTGGTTGTAGGTGGACGGAATGAGTCCTTGGATGTACCTGTGTGTCCTGACGTTTCAACCTCGGAGCTTCGTGTAATTTTCTCGGTACTTCACCATTTTCTCTGTGGGTCGGATAGAGCTTTATGTTTTGCTTTTCTGGGAGGGGCGCTTGGGAGTTGTTTCCTTTCATCCTCACAGCACTTAATGTTAATGTGGCTGTTTTGTTAATGTGGAGTTGACTGCGATTATGTCCTCAAGGTCACGTTGTAGGTAGGCAGCAAGTGGGAAAGAGACTCCAGATTTCCAGCCACTGGAAAGTCTCCTAAGCGGTGATAGTTGTGGAGCTTTCTTTGCTCTCGGGTTAGACTGCCTGGTTTCAGGTCTCAGCTTCACCACTTTCTAGCCCTGTGACCTTGGGCAGGTTACCCAAACTCCCTGCTCCTTCTGTGATACGGGAATAGCAACAGCGTCTCCCTCCTTAAGTTTGTCGGGAGGAAAGGAGTTAATACGCGTAAAGCAGCTAGAAACGGTGCCTGGCGCGAAGAATACGCTGAGTAATTAGTGGCCATTATTAATTTAAATTTGATTTTTAAATGTTTAGATACTATTAGGAAGTCACATGAGTGTTTAAGTCCTGGCTTTTGGTGTCTGTCTTTAGAAAGCTCTGTGTGTTTAAGAGTCATTTGGCCTGAGAACCACCCAGGAGAAGGGGTGGTTGAAGATTGATTAAATTACAAACGTTTTTTGGAGTAATTAGTGGTGGTGCCTCGGAATGGTTTAAGAGATGGTTAAATAAAGAAAAGGCCATCGGGAGCTCAAGTCGGATTGTGTTCCTACCGTACTTTTTGGATACTGCGTATTGAGTGTGATTGGCCCCCAATAGTTCTAGAGTTTCTTAGTGTACTCCTGGGTTTTACTGAGATGTGAAAGCTTGCTGTGTATTGAGACACACTTCAGTGAGGGTAGTTTGGGAAATAGCTGTTGTCCTGGATGGATGTTTTGCATTTCAGTGTGTTTGATCAGAGTCTAGAGTATCTAACAGAATGCCACGCACTCACTCACACATATACTCACAGTCTTGATTCTTGCCCCCTGCTCTTCTGCCTGGCACTTGAAACCATGCTTGCCTTTCCGCAGGAGTTACTTGCTTGGGCCTTGGCTTGCTTCGTTGCACTTGGGGAAGTGTTATTTTGATAGACTTGGTCTTAAGTACAGATGAGCATCTCGCTGGTTTAACTTACTGAGGAACAGGAAGAAGATTGTTTTAGATTAGAAAACTAGCCTTTGTGTAAAGTATAGCAAAACAAAAACTTGCTGGTTTCAATTAACTGCTTGGGAATTTGAGAATCAGACCATAACTGGACAGAAAATGAATAGTGATAAAATTAAGGCTTGACTGGGTGAGGTTTGCTTAGCCTCTTTAAAGTAAATTTTTGCATTGATTTGGTACAAAGATAATGTGCTTGTTACAGATGAGACATCTTCCTTAAAACAGTATTGGTCAGGATTGGAATTTAGTTTGCTTCTTTGATAAACTTGTATCTTGGGGTTTTATATTTTGGATATTTGAGAGGCAGCCTGAGTGTGTATATTGGTCTAAAATTTTACAGTGCTTTATTACCCTTAAGAAGAATGACAGCGAAGTTCTTCTAACCGTCTGCTCAGCTAAAACTCAGCTCAGAGTTTATTTCATAAAAAGCACAAGAGGCTGTGGTTGCTCCTCCTCATAAGTCAAGATCTGAGCCCTGGTGTGAGCCGAGGATTCGCTACTTTTTCTTAGGTGGGATGGATAGAAAAAAATAGACCTGGCCTCTTGGCTTTAAAAAGCTTTCTTATCTCTCCTTTCTTAAGAGAACCTCAAATGGTTGGTTTTTGATTTACTCTACATCAGTGGTTCTCAACTGGAGGATGATTTTGCCCCAAAGAAACATTTGGCAATGTCTGGAGACGTTTTTGCTTGTCACATCTGTGGGGTTGGGCAGTGTACTATTGACTTCTAGAGGGTAGAGACCAAGGATGCTGCTAAACATCCTATGGTGCACAAGATGGCAACCCTCTCCCCCCAATAAAAAATTATCCAGCCCCAAATATCAGTGGTGCTGAGGTTGAGAAACCCTGCTCTAGATAGATGGCCTAATCTGGCCTGCATTGGAATCATTTGGGATACTTTTTAAGCCCATGGGTGATGAACTCCACCTCTAGAAATGTGTGGTGAGAGTGAGAATATGTTTTTAAAAGCTCCTCAAGTAGCACTGAAGTGCAGCTAGGTTTTGGAACCACTCTTCTAGACCACAGATTTTAGGGACTGCTTGTGGGTCAAGGAATTCTTTGTGTCATCTGTGAGCTCTACCTATACCTAGATCCTACCTTGGACATTACTTAGTGGGGAAAGATGGTGTACGTACGTTATTTTCAGGTGCTGAACTTTAAAGGAGACTGAACTTTAAAAACATTTTTTTAAGTGAATTTATTTTATAAAATAATTGAGAAACTGTTTTTTTTTTCCTGTTGCTTCATGAGAATCTATTGCCATAGCTGAAACTTAGTGCTCTCAGGTGTTCAGGATTGTTTGTGCCTATGCTAAATAACCTTATCCTACTGTGATTTTTGAGTTTTGTATCTTTTGCCCTCATCCTGTCAGTCAGCTGTCAGTTCTGTTTTTAGATGCCAGCTTCATCATTATCTTTTTTTTTTTTTAAACGAAAGCCTATTTCCAGAGAGTTAGCCCTGGATTGATTTGCCATTTCTGCCCTTTGAAGGCAAGAGAGAGGCAAACTCTATGATTATTGTTTAACACAGTGACCCTTGCTTGCTAGCAAAGGGGGATTGCCTGTGCCCTGGACTCTGACCCAAGTGCGTGAGTGTTTTTCCTCCTGGGGAGGTGAGGTACAGTAGAAGAGAGACCGGCAGAGATCCTTTACTCACACACACTTAGAATATGCATGATCTAGTTTATTGAGTGGAAGAATGTTAGTATGAAAATTGTACAGATTTTCACCAACCAAATGTTAAAAATCTCGACATATAAAAGGGAGGAGATCAGGGAGGCACTTTCTAATCCTTCATCCTGAAATCAGGCCTGTGGCTATGCTGAGAATGACAAGTGACCACTCCTCCTGTCTGCTTCTTCTAGTCGTCATTTATTTGGTCAGCAAATATATTGAATCCTTACCCTGTCAGGAACTGTATTAGGGATTCAGCCGTGAACAGGCATTTAAGACTTGCAGTCTATGGGGAGAGGCGGCATTGACAAAAGAGATGTCCTTTTGGCTGTGAGGCCAGAGAACACAGCTTGTTAGACTTGTGTGTGGTGTAAATAGCAGACTCTTAATGAGAGGCCCTAGAGACTTGAGAGGAAAGAGCTTGTGTTTGCTGGTTGGGTGGCTGAGACTGCCAGAAGTCTCTTGCCAAAAAATAAAATAGTTACACCTTTGTTTCTCATATGTATTGAATAGTTACTTCCACTTTCCTCCTTGGTTTGGTGTGTCTAAGCAGTGCCACTCTTCCCATGCTGGTGAAGCTGCTTTGCAGTGACAAATAGGATTGACCTGTATTGTCTTTTGCTCCGTAGATGTTGCTTGCAACATCCTGATCAGACTTGAAACACTGACTGTTCCCATACTGATCAGAGGCTTGGTGTAGGTTCATGCTAAACATCTTGAGCATCCTTGAAATCCATGGTGCTTCCAGTGGGAATGGGTTTTTTCCTGCTGCAGTCTGGATCGAGGTTGACTGTAGATTTGACTTTGACTTTGGCTTACATTTAGTTGCCACGGAAACCCCCTTTCCTTCTCCCTCCCCCTTTATTTTTCTTTACTGGGGGGGGAGAGAGAGTTACTAGTCAATGCCCAGTTTCAGGTTTTGAATGATTATGAACTGACATCTGGGTACCAGGTAGATTGGCTAGACGGTAAAGAAGCAAGTAAAAGGGAATCTTGGCAGTACTCGAAAGGCTTCTTAACCTTAACTAGGACATTTTTGTGTCACAGACTTTGCAAAGATCTGGGGTTACTCTGAGTAGAGGAGGTTTACTACTTCTCACTTCTGCTGGCTAGTGTTGATCTGTTTTATTAAGTATTAGTGAAGACTACACAATCGACTGATTTTATACAAATAAAGTTTGATAGGTTCTGAACATCTTTTTACTGATATAAGGAGACTCTGATTTTGTATTTCTCAACAACTCTGGAGAAAACTAGGGTATTATTAATTCCAAAATATCTTACAGCGGGAATATGTATTGACTTGGAATGGTTTGTGTACACCAGATGCTGACTGCCCTGAAATCTGGTGGCCCAAAGGAAAGATGAATGAGATTGTTTTTTGAAACATTAGGCAGCCGAACTAAAAAGGCGGCAATAAATAAATAAGTAAAAGCAAGCAAGCCTGCAGAAGTAAAAGTATGACTGAATGTTGAGTCAGACTTGGAGAAAGCTGTGTGGATTGCTAGTGGGAGCCTGGAGTTCCCTGGACCTGGATGTAAATCTGAACAATAATGCTGGTGTCAACAGTAATGCGACACACTGACAAGGAGAGAAAGGGGAGCTTGCCTGAGAATGCATGGCCCTCTGAGACCCTATCAGGGTGAGTAGGCCGCAGTTACACTAGCCACTAAGGCACCCTCCGGGGTGGCCTCCTCTATCCCGTAAGGCTTAGTGTAGTCAGTAGGCATTGGCTGGACCTTGGTGAAATCTGGGCCTTCAGTCCCCACATGAGGCAGTGGTGCGAGGAACATTGACAAGTATTGACTTGAGTGGCTGTTTGGGGCTTCCTTTCATGAGAATCATGGTTTTGGAGGTCACTGATTATTAGAGAAAGATTTAGGTCATTCTGGAAAATGGACCTGTACGCAGCAGAGAAATCTCAGTTCCTGGGTGATTCCTTAGGGTTTCGGTGGCCCCAATAGACCGTAATTTCAAATGTCATTTGTTTCAACAATAACATCATAGCTGGAACTCACGGCGAGTTAAGAATAAACACAACATTGTAAATCAACTATACTCCAATAAAAATTTAAAGAAAAAAGAATAAATGGTTAACTTCTGAGTTGGTGTTTTGTTTGTTGTTGTTGTTTGTTTTTTAGTGGTAGTGCATATCTGTTTTTGTCATTGTAGTAGATGAGGGAGTGTAGTGTCTCCTGGTTTACTTTTGTTGACTTAGAGATACATAGGGTTTCTGTTGCCTCTGGACAGTGGGCAGGTCACATCTGCCTCTGTTGCCTGTGATGAGACCCAATCCCTTCTGATTAAACAATACTCTTTGAATCACCCCCTTCCCCCCTTTCCACTGTGGACCTCTCATCCTTGATTTATTATACTCTTAGATGGATACAGCAGCTATGTATTTGGCACCTATCATAGGGATAGTATTTTAAGCTAAGGAAGTTTTCACAGATTAATATCTGTTCTCTGTTCTCAATTCAGAGTGTCTTGTGGAGGTCAAGAGTGCCCAGGACCTAAAATAGCTGACTTTGAGTTCTGGCTTCCACAGTCTTCCAGCTGTGTAATCATAATGTTAGATGACATCTCTGTTCCTTTGTTTCCTGTTTGTGAAATGAATATTAAATATAAACGAACTAGCACAATGCCTAGTACACAGTAATATTTGTTTTAATATTACTGTTATCAGTCTTCTTCCTAATAACAATAGAAATAAGTTCAGAGATGACTAATATAAGCTTCAGTGAAATGCCCTGAAAAAGTGAAATGGAGTATTATGGCATCATAGAGGACCTTCGAGGTCTAACTAGCTGCCCTGGGGAAGTATAGGATGACGGCGAAGTGGGTGAGGGCAGGTTGTAGAGTTCGGTGGTAGTGTTGTTGTCTTCCTTTTCCCCTCAAATTTGGATTATGTTATATAGATTTTATTTGCTAAAATGTGATAATATTTTCTTACTGGGGTGGGAGTAGAGATCATAAATTTGAGGTTTTGCACTTTGCTTTCTAAAATATTCATCTTTAAAATCTCTCTGGTGCTTTAAGACAGTATAAAAACCCCGTTTGCTTTGGAATCCCTCGTGTTATATGGAACCATATTTTTTCAGTGTACTGTGCTCTTGGAGATAATCACACGTCTTGAAGGATCAATGTTTTGTTTTCGTTTTTAACTTTTATTTATTTATATGACCGTGCCACGAGGCATGTGGGATCTAGTTCCCTAACCAGGGATCGAACCCATGCCCCCTGCAGTGGAAGCTCATAGTCTTAACCACTGGACCGCCAGGGAAGTCCTTGAGAGATCAGTGTTTTTTAACAGAAGATTGGCTCTTTTAAATTTTGCTTTCAGTTTCTTTTCAAATTTCACATTATAACCAGACAACTCTTTTCTGTAAAGGGCCAGTCAGTAAATATGTTCGGCTTTGCTGGCTCTATGGTCTCTGTAACTACTCGATTCTGCTGCTGTGGTGTAAAAGCAGCCACAGTCAACGTGAAACACACGAAGGTGGCTGTCTTCTAGTAGAGTTTTATTTACAAAAACAGGTGGTGGGCTGGATTTGACCTGTCTTGCTCTAACCTGTTCTTTGTTTCAATTTTTAATGAGATCATATGTTCAAGGAGTATATGTCAGCATGGGTACAGATATTAAATGTTAAAACTACCAATTGTGCACCCACTGACCAGCTTAAGAAATGGAATGTTGCCACTACCTTTGGCTTCCTGTATGACCTCCCTGACCACTCCTACCTCTTCTGACCTCCCCAAAGCAAGGGCTGACCTGCATGTATCATTTTCTCGATTTACTTTATGGTGTTACCATCTGTGAATGTATCCTTATATAATATAACTTAATTTTTGCATGTCTTTATATAAATGGAATCATTTTGTTCTGTAATTCACCCCTCCCCTCTTACTGTTTTTGAGACTCATTTATTCAGATGTTTGAGTACTTATGTCTTAGGTGATAAAACATACGTTCTGATGCTGGCTATATTAGCAGTGAGCAAAGAAGACATTGTCCCTGTCCTCTGGAACTTACGTGTTGGTGGAGAAAGACAGTTAAAGACAGAAAGTCAAAGACACGGTAGTCATGTGGTGATACAGCTGGGAGCAAAGTCAAGCCAGGTGGGTGGGGGCTGTTTGCAGATTGAAATAAGGTGGTCAGGAGGGGCCTTCCTGAGACCTCTGAACACAGGAGGTGAGGCAGGGAGCCACGTGGCTCCGGGTGGGGGTGGGGTAAGGGGAGTCTCACAGGCAGAGTCCAGTGCACGTGAGGTGCTAAGAAGGGTTGTACCTGTTGTGTTGGAGGGACAGTAGAGAGCCAGGCTGGAGGGAGAGTGGCAGGAGAGAAAGTCGGGGGGGGGGGGGGGGGGGGGGGGGGGGGGGGGGGGGGGGGGGGGTGGGAGCGGGAGCCAGTCACACAGGCAGTTGGGATTTTGTCTGTTTCTCTGAATGAGATGGGAAGTATTGTAGTGTTTTGAGCAGGGGTGTGATATGAGATCTGATTTATGTTTTTAAAAGGTTCCCCTGAAACCATGTTAAGAATAGCTGCCCCTCTGCTGCCCAGGATCCAACAAAACAATAATGGCAGCCTGGACTGACGGGGCACAGGGGTGGAAGTGAGGAGTGGTTGGATTCTGGGTGCATCTTGAAGGTCGGGCCAACAGGCTTTGTTGACAGATTGAATATAGCTGAGAGAACGGAGTGAAGGTGATACCGACCAGGGGTTTTTGCTTGCGGTCACGGTGGTGGGAGGTGCAGGTTTGGAAGTAAGATCAAGAGCTGGGGTCTGGACCTGTTGCATTTGTGACCGTCTTCGTTCGAGAGCCGACTGGAGCCACGTAGGGTTACGGCGTTCGGAGTTGAGGGGAGAGGTCTGGGCTGAGGATAGACATGTGAGAGTCCTCAGTGTTTTGATGACACTTAAAAGTCCTGATGTTGAGTGAGCGCACTGATGAATGAGGGCCGAGGCAGCAAGGAAAATGGGGACAGGCAGGCTCCCAGGTAGAGGAGAACCAGGTGGTCCTTGCATCTTTGAAGATGGGGGAGGTGTCGTCAAGGGGGAGGGAGTGAGAACCCACGCCCAGTGCTCCTGCTGTGCCCTCAGGTGAAATGAGGGCCCAGACTTGTCCTCTGGCTTTGGTGGCACATGAGTCACTGATGACCTTGACAAGAGCAGTCCCCACACGGTGGTGCAGGAAGAGCCTGGAAGGGAGGGTTCACGAGGGATTGAGAGAAGAGGAGGGCAAGTAGAGAAAGCCCTTTTGTGGGCACTTGGCGCCGTGCTAAAGGGAGAGTTGGGGTCCTGAGAAAGTTTGGTTGAGATGGCCGAAATTACAGCATTTTTGTACTGTTCGTGGGAAATGGTTCTGTACAGAATGAACACCTTGATGAAGCGGGAGAGGGGACATTTGGTGGGAATGGGCCCACGTGGAGCACCCGTATACTCTTCCTTGGTGAGATGAGGGAGAGCATAGTAGGGGAGCTGGCATGGTGGGAGCAGGGCCGTTTTCTTCTTTCTTTTTTTTCTCCATGAAATAGGAGGATTTATCAGTAAAAATGAGGGTGAGTAGGGGCCGGTGGGTTGTGAGGAGAGAGGAGAAGGTATGCAGTATTCTATGGGAAGGTCAGAATGTGAATGGACTAGCCATGTGGAATGGCCTCCTGAGGGGAGCCGTCCTTAGTTTAAAGTGAAAAAAGCAGTTGTGTTCTTTTTCCTGGGAGCAGAGTAGGCAGTGTTGCAGTTGTGGTTTACCCAGGCAAAAGTGGCAAAGCAAGAGAAGGTCAAGGGAGTGATTATAATGGTGAGGTATGGACTTGAAGCTGGGAAGTGAGGGAAGTGAGACCATGCAGATAACAAGTTTTGTCTACATTGATGTGTGTAGCTATAGTTTATTCCTTTTCACTTCTGTGTTCTATTTCAGACTGAATATCTCATTTTATTCTCTGTCCTATCATTGTAAGATAGGATTGTTTCCACTAAAGAAACAACGAGGCTTTGAACAAGTGCAAAAGCATTTCTCCAAGGTATGAAGCCTTGGAGAGAACTAGAATTGCAGGGTAGTGGGATCTGTACAGCTTTAACTTTAGTTAAAAATAGTTGAGCCAGTTTACCCTCCTACCAGCACTGTTGTTCTGCATCCTTGCCACCTCTTGGTATTGTCCGACTTCTTTGTATTTGCCAGATTGGTGGGTGTGAACTTAACATCTCATTTTTTAATTAATAGCCTTATTGAGATGTGATTCACATATTACAATTTACCCACTTAGAGCGTACAATTTAATAGGTTTTAGTATATTCACAGAACTGTGTAATGATCACCACAGTCTAATGTTCGAACATTTCATCATCCTGAAAAGAAACCTTGTACCCATTAGCAGTGACTCTCCATTCCCACCTAACCTCTAGGCAACCACTAATGGACTTTCTGTGGATTTGCCTGTTCTGGACATTTCATGTAAATGGAATCATACAATATGTGGTCTTTTGTGACTAGCTTCTTCCACTTAGCATGTTTTCAAGGTTTATCCATGTTGTAGCATATTTCAGTATCAGTGTCGTTTCATTTGATTGCTGAATAACATTCCATTGTATGGACATACGACATGTTATTTATCCATTCATCAGTTGGTGCATGTTTGGGTTGTTTCCACCTTTTGACTGTTGTGAACAGTACTGCTGTATACTGCTTATACATTTGTGTGTAAGTCTTTGGAGGGGCATAGGTATTTATTTCTCTTGGTGTATACTAAGGAGTGGAATTGTTAGGTAATGTAACTGTGTTTAACATTTTGAAGACCTACCAAACTGTTTTCCAAAGTGACTGTACCATATTATATTCTCACCAACACTGTATCAGGGTTCTAATTTCTCCATGTCCTCACCAACATACATTATTTTCCCTTTAAAAAAAAAATTATTGCCATGCTAGTGAAGTGTGGTATCTCATTGTGATTTTGCCTTTCCTGAATGACTAATGCTGTTGAGCATCTTTTCATGTCCTTATTGGCTGTTTGTGTATCTTCTTTAGAGGAACGTCTGTTCAAGTAATTCTTTGGCCATTTTTTAAATTCATTTATTTCTGCATGGTTTTAATGTTCTTCTTTCATATTACTACTGAAGTTGAGCATTTTTTTGGCTATTTGGATTTCTTCTTTTGTGAAATACCTGTTTGTATTTTTTTTTTTTTTTTTTTTTTGCGGCATGCGGGCCTCTCACTGCTGTACCCTCTCCCGTTGCGGAGTACTGGCTCCAGACGCGCAGGCTCAGCGGCCATGGCTCACGGGCCCAGCCACTACGCAGCACGTGGGATCTTCCCGGACCAGGGCACGAACCCCTTTCCCCTGCATCGGCAGGCGGACTCTCAACCACTGCGCCACCAGGGAAGCTCATGTCTTATTTTTCTTCCTCTTGAGTTGTTTGGTTTTTCTTATTTGTAGGAATTCTTATATATTTTGATTTTTATTTTTTGTGTGACAAATGTTCTTTCCCAATTTGTGACCTCTTTACTGTGTTTATGGGATTTTTTAAAAAGTATTTTTTGAAAGCATGTAATAAAAGGGCAAAAATGGATCTTAATATCTTCTAATCTTTTCTTCTATCCCTCTTACTACCCAAGTAGAGGAGGAAATAGATTTTTTGGTTTATAGGTAGTTGTCTTTTAAAAAGTTTTATGTTTTTTTCTTTCTACAGGTCTTGCATTTGTTGTTGTTGTTGTTGTTAGATTTTGGTTCTTTGGTTGCTTTATAGTTTTTGTTGCTGTTGTAAATTTTTTTTTAAGTTAAAAATTTCTCTTTGCTGGTGAATGGAAATGCAGATGACTTTATATGTGAGTCATATTCATTAACTTCTCTAACTTAATAATTTGCTTGTGGACTCTTGGGGGTTTTTATGTAGATAATCATCTAATCTTTGAATAATGACAGGTCATTTCTTTCCAGTCCTTTTACTTTTTATATCTTAACTCTAGTCTTAACTGCACTGCTTCATGGCAACCATCACCAGTGCCAAATATAAATGGTAATGGCGGGCATCTTTGTCATATTCCCGGTTTTAAGGGAAATGCTTTTATCTTTCACCATTAAATGTGTGGATACTTTTTTTTTTTTCCTTTAACAGGTTGAGGAAGATTTCTTCAATCTTAGTTTATGGAGAAATTTAAAAACACATCACAAGTGGGCATTGCACTTAATTGAATGCATTTTCTACATCTGTTGGGATGATATTACAGTTTTTCTCCTTTAATCTAGTAATGTGAAAAATTGCTCTAAAAGGTAATATTGGAATTAATTTCACATTTCTGGGATAAATCCATCTCAATCATGACATATTCTTTTTTTAAACAAAATTGTTCTTTTGTTTTGTTTTTGGCTTTTTTTTTTTTTTTTTTTTTTGCGGTACGCGGGCCTCTCACTGCTGTGGCCTCTCCCGTTGCGGAGCACAGGCTCCGGACGTGGAGGCTCAGCGGCCATGGCTCACGGGCCCAGCCACTCCGCGGCATGTGGGATCTTCCCGGACCGGGGCACAAACCTGTGTCCCCTGCATCGGCAGGTGGACTCCCAACCACTGCACAACCAGGGAAGCCCGCATGTATTTTTTTTTTTTTTTTTGACCGTGCCACTCGGCTTGCGGGATCTTAGTTCCTTGACCAGGGATTGAACCGGGGCCCCAGCAGTGAAAGTGCCAAGTCCTAGCCACTGGACTGCGAGGGAATTCCCTTAGATATTTTTTTTACTTGCTAATATCTTAGGATTTATGTATCTATGTTCATTGGTAAGATCTTTAACTTTCCTTTTTTGTATCAGCTCTATGAGTTTTGCTATCAAGGGTATTCTCAGTCTAATAAAATAAGCTTAGTATTTGTATGTTTTTTTTCTCTTAGAGAGTTTGTATGTAAAATTGGAATTAGCTATTCTTTCATTTTGATAAAACTTGCCTGTAAAGCCATCAGGGCCTGGTGTTTTCTCTCTGAATTTAAAAATTACTGGCTTGGTTGCTTTAATATTTATAGGCTCATTAGAGTCTTCTTTTTCTTGAGTCACATTTGGTAATTTACATTTTTCTAAAACATTTATTTTGTCTGTGTTTTCAAATATATTGGCAGAAAATTATAATCTCTTATCTTTTGACTTCGCCTGATTTGTAATTAATTACTAATATTTAGTTTCTTAAACAAGGATTTTTAGCTCATTAATTTTCAGGTCTTTTGTATACATGTATACATATATATGTAAATAAAGTAGTAACTACCCTTTAAATACTACTTTAGCTCCAATTCAGTAGTTTTGCTATGCAAAATTTTTATCTTTTAGTTCTGAATATCTTCACATTTTCATTTTGATTTCTTCTCTGCCTTAGAAATTTAGAAAGTGTATTGAAAAATGCTGATATATTGATATATATTTAATTTATTTATTTATGGCTGCATTGGATCTTCATTGCTGTGGGCGGGCTTTCTCTAGTTGTGCCGAGTGGGGGCTACTCTTCGTTGTGGTGTGCGGGCTTCTCATTGCGGTGGCTTCTCTTGTAGCAGAGTATGGGCTCTAGGCACACGGGCTTCAGTAGTTGTGGCATACGGACCTAGATCCCACGGCATGTGGGATCTTCTCGGACCAGGGCTCAAACCCATGTCCCCTGCATTGGCAGGTGGATTCTTAACCACTGTGTCACCAGGGAAGCCCTGTATCTTTTAATCTTTGTTATTGATTGCTAACATACATTGTGCTAATAAAATGTGGTCCAGTGTGATTTTGATTGTTTGAAATTGTTGAGGCTGTTTTAATGGTGTCTAGTTTGTGGCAAATTTTTATCAGTTTTCCATGTGTGTTTAAAAAGAATG
The DNA here is from genome assembly GCF_005190385.1 of Monodon monoceros. Classification (NCBI taxonomy): domain Eukaryota; kingdom Metazoa; phylum Chordata; class Mammalia; order Artiodactyla; family Monodontidae; genus Monodon; species Monodon monoceros. The sequence continues at coordinate 102,758,602 of NW_021703784.1, forward strand.
TGTTTCCAATTTTAAGGTCAGGTTTTCCCATGTCTATTGGATGAAACACATTAATTGAATTCACTTTCAAACTAGTGTCCTTAACTAATACTGTCTGCTTGTTCCATCAGTTACAGAGAGGGGTGTTGTTAAAATCCCATTGTGATGGAACATTTGTCAAATTCCTATAGTTCTCTCAATTTTTGCTTTCTATCTATACGTTTAGAATTGCTAAGTTTCCAGTGACTTGCACAGTTTGTCATTCTGTAACGAATCTTTGTTTCTAGGAACATTTTTTCCACTAAAATATATTTTGTCAGATATTGGCATAGCTGTACCAAGGGACTTTAGTTAATGTTTGCTTGGTATATATTTTTTTGCCCTTTAACTATCAAGTTTTGGTGTCCTTAATGTTTTAGGAGTGCCCTTTGAAAGCAGCACACAGCTAGATTGCATTTTTATAATTTGAGTTTAAGGTGGTTAGTCTGTTTACATTAGTTGTGATTGAAATATTTGGTTTATTTCTACTTTCGTATTTTGTGCTCTCTAATTGGGCTTTTTTCCTGTTCTGTTCCTTTTCTTGCCTATATATTGTGGGATTTTTTTCTTTCATTCCTGTCTGCTCTTTTTACCTACACCCAGTAAGAGATTAGACACTTCTTTTCTTGGTGATCTTAGACATTTCATATTTAACTTAAAGCCTGAAGTTAATTGATATCTTTACCCTTATAAGAATTTTCAAATGCTTTCAATCCCAGTTTATATGCAGCTATTGCCTAATTAGATTAGAACTAGAAGTGAGCTGTCAGTTGTTCCTTATCCAGGAATTTGAGGTATTCTGTGCCTAAAGTGCTCTTCATGTTGGCCAGTCCAGCAGATATGTTTAGTCTTTTTTTATTTTTAGATTGCTGGTATTACTTTTTATTTTCGATTGTTCTTTCGGCATCTTGCTACTTTTGAATAATCACGTACCAGATATTGTTTTGGATATGTGTCAGCATTCAAAAAACTTTAAGAATTGCAAGTAATACAGGCTGTTCATTTTTTAAAAATTCATTTTTATTTTTTGGCTGTGTTGGGTCTTCGTTGCTGCGCGTGGGCTTTCTCTAGTTGTGGCGAGCGGGGGCTACTCTTCGTTGTGGTGTGTGGGCTTCTCATTGCGGTGGCTTCTCTTGTTGTGGAGCACGGGATCTAGGTGCGCAGGCTTCAGTAGTTGTGGCTCGTGGGATTCAGTAGTTGTGGCGTGCAGGCTCAGCAGTTGTGGCTCATGGGCTGTAGAGCACAGGCTCAGTTGTTGTGGCACACGGGCTCTAGAGTGCAGGCTCAGTTGTTGTGGTGCACGGGCTTAGTTGCTCCGCGGCATGTGGGATCTTCCCCGACCAGGGCTCGAACCCGTGTCCCCTGCATTGGCAGGCAGATTCTTAACCACTGCGCCACGAGGGAAGTCCCAAGGATGTTCATTTTGTTAAGAGCTGGCAAATGTGATTGTTTTTTCCTCCTTTAAATGGAGTATTCCTGTGTCAATAAGGAATTTCTTAAAGATTTTCTGGTTCTTCATATTAATTAGCTCATTTTCATATCCAGAAATGGAAAGGATTTCAAGACTAGTTACCTTTTTAAAATGGGATCATTTGATTGCTAGGAAACGTTTATGTGAACTTTAAATGTGACTCTGGCCAAGTATAGAACACCAAAAACAATCTGGAAAAGGGATGTGGATCAAAATAGATTCCGAGCTGAATCTGTCTTTGCGAAAGGAAAAGAGTAGAGTTCAGCATTTATAATACGTGGCCTATCCTGAGGGAGAGGGGGGATGATTTTATACTTATTTCTTTATATTAAGTCTTTTCTTACTCTGACTAGTAAATTAAAAGAGGCATGGAGGAACATACTAGCATAGGCTGGGCTGGGCTGGAACTCACTTTATGATAGTGTGGTTAGCAAGACTTGTAAATTGAGGAGAGTTAGGGGGTTTGGTGCCAGTGCTGCTGATGCCAGGAGTAAAGAGTTAATAACTACTTCTAGTCCTATCTGAGTAATGTTCAGTGAGGCCAAGGAGCTTGAAATGCATAGGTATTATAACTATTGTTTTCATCAAATTTCAAAAAATAGAGTTTGATAATCTTCTAGGGCAACGAGGAAAGAATGAGAAAGAGTTGTAGGGGGCACAGGGTAGAGAGAGAGCGAGCTGGTTTAGCAGAATTGTTGTGAGTATTAAAGTTAAGCGTTATTGGGCATGTTTATGTTTATCCCCTGAAAAAAGTAGAGCCCATTCCTGCCATTTACCATATTGTCAGGCTTAAAATTTTTCAATTTTTGCCATCAGTGACTGCTGAATTGCCTCTTGATTAGTGTAAACCTTCAGCAGCCTGCCCTTCTTACATACCTGCCTTACACTGGGTAGATGTAGCTGTCTCTTCCTATTTTGTTTGCCCAGTGCCTGTTATTACCGTTGTCACTTGTGCTTGAGTCATTACTTGCATATTTTAACTCTTTCCACCTTAAGGTGAGTGTAGGATGTTCATCTTTTATATGAAGAAGGAACCTCTGGGAGGGAGGACGTCTAGCCAGAATGATTTCGGGAAAGCGTTGTTAAGTTGATGAGAACTGGATTGGAATCTTGGTTTGACTACTGAACTAGCTCTCTGATTTTGGGCAAATTATTTCACTTTCTGAGCCCCAGCTTCTTCCTATATAAAATGGAAGTAATATTAAAGTTCTCCTCCCTTTTCCATAGAAGATAACTTTGGGTAATTTGAATTTGTAGGGTTTTTTTTTTTCCCTTGCAAGTGTATTAATGTAGAAGTCATAAACTTTCACAGAACAAGTGATTAAGGCTATGCTGATTTTGTTAATGGTTAATATTTTATGAACTCTTTCACTGGCTTTGGTTTTGAAATCTTGACTGGTAGTAGGATATTGTGAATTTTCTTTTTTACTCTGTTGCCATTTTTCTGTTTAGAATAGAAGCCTTAGTTTCAAAAACTTAGTCAATGCGTGATTATATTTGCTTTGAAAAAAAGTAAAAATAGGTAAGACTAAAATCTCTTCTGCTCACCTTCCCCCAGTTCTTTTCTGTCTTCTGCTGTTAATAGTTATGTCTCTATTTTTTTTTATTTTTTTCTATGTGTTTGTATTACTTATATATGTGCTTATAGAAACTATACAGTGTTAGGCATACACCTTTTTTTCTTATCATTCATCACTTTTCATTGAGTCCCATGCAGTACACAGAGGTCTGCCTTCTTTTTAATTACTGGTATACTTTATAGCCATTCCCCATTTCAGTGGGCTTTAGATTTTTATTTTTAATCACAAAAAAATTTGGGTTGCTTTTATTTTTTTATTTTTCAATATAAATTTATTTATTTTTGGCTACGTTGGGTCTTCACTGCTGTGCGTGGGCTTTCTCTAGTTGCGGTGAGCAGGGGCTACTCTTCGTTGCTGTGCGCAGGCTTCTCATTGCGGTGGCTTCTCTTTTGCCAAGCACAGGCTCTAGGCGCACGGGCTTCAGTAGTTGGGGCACGTGGGCTCTAGAGCGCAGGCTCAGTAGTTGTGGCACACAGGCCTCATTGCTCCGCTGCATGTGGGATCTTCCCGGACCAGGGCTCGAACTCATATCCCCTGCATTGGCAGGCAGACTCTTAACCACTGTGCCACCAGGGAAGCCCTGGCTTGCTTTTAGTTTGTTACAGTAAAGCACTTTGTTCTTAGAAGCTTCTAGAAGTTTAGTGTTTGGTACAGAAATAGGTAAAATACTAAATTAGAAGCTGGCTTCTTTGCTTTTTATCTTTACGTACAAAGTACAACTGTTAAGCAGTGGAAGGAAACCTTTTTTTAGAAAGCTTTTCTATTAATCTTTTCAAATGATGTATAACATATATGACGTTTTTAAGCTCTACTATAAATGAACAGTGATTTAACAAATCTTTTCTTTCTTGTTGTAGAATATGCATAACACAAATTTACATTTAACCATTTTTTAAAATTAATAAATTTTATTTCATAAGCAGTTTTAGGTTCACAGCAGAATTGAGGCAGAAGTACAGAGCCAGAAGCCTATATACTCCTTGTCTCCCCACGCGCCCCCCTCCAACCTCCATGAACCTGTGTTGACACATCATTATCACCCAAAGTCCGCACGTTACATTAGGTTCACTCTTAATGTTGTATGTTCTGTGGGTTTAGACAAATGTATGATAGCACGTATCCACCATTGTAGTAGTCTGTAGAACAGTTTCACTACCCTAAAAATCCCCTGGGCTTTGCCTGTTCATCCCTGCCTCAGAATTAACCCCTAACAACCACTAATCTTTTTTTTCTTTCTTAATATTATATAATGAAAACAGGTGTATTTATAACTTCAGCATACTTCATAAAATCATTATTCACTGAAAATAGACAAATGTTTACAAAGAACATTTAACTTAAATTTCATAGTAGCTTATAAAATGGCACTTGAAAGAGTGACCTGTATAAGGAAATAAGAGTCTTGTCAAGAGACAGTAAACTATAAATATACCACAATGTTAAAAACCTCAGTGTTCTATAAGAAAATCAATAAATATAACTTAATCTTTCTGGGGGGAAAGGTATTTAGCATTACAAATTTAAAGTACAGATTTTATATATGAATTCAATACGGAATACATTTAAACCTTACAATGATACATAATCATCGTCTATCTTGTGGAAAACAATAAAAATATGCACTATTATGTATAAAATAGATAACTAATGAAAACAGATTGTATAGCACAGGGGACTCCACTCAATGCTCTGTGGTGACCCAAATGGGAAGGAAATCCAAAAAAAGAGGGGATACATGTGTCTGTATAGCTGATTCACCCTGCTGCACGGAAGAAACCAACACAACGTTGTAAAGCAACTACACTCCAATTTAAAAAAAAAAAAAGTAAATTGAAAGAAAACAGAAAGAATAAAATTCTTAACCACACACAAAACAATTATATACTTTTTGAATATGTGTACATCAAACCAAAAGGTTAATTTTACTTTTTCCTTTATTGACAACTTTGGGTGCATTTTTAGGTTTTGGTTCCCAGAGGGCATTTATTCCAATGCCCTCTTGAAGCTGCGCCTCTGTCCAGGTCGCCAGCCTTTTTCTTGTCTGTTATTTCCTTGACTCTGTTCATGTATACTCTGATTCTTTCCAGTTCCTGCTTTACTGGATGTTCCTTAGGATTGACTCCCTGAGTTGCCGCATAAATCCAAAACATTGAATTTAATGTGTAAGCAGAAACTGAATCCACTTTTGCTTGTTTAAGTGGGTCCAACTTCTACAACAACTCATTTCTAGAAACACACATCATACTCTTCAGCATCTCATCCACAGCCCCAGTGGAATTCTCAAATGTTGATAAATATTCATGAATTTCTCCTGGATAGTCTTCATTAATCTCTTCATCTGCCATTATTATCAACTCTTAGGCCTTCCACTCCTGCCTCCCAGAAAGCAGTTGGCGGTGGTGACGTCAGTGGCACACAGGCTCTGCCCACAGCGAGCAGCGCTCTCCGATGACCTCACTAATCTTTTTAATGTCTCTATAGTTTTGCTTTTTCTAGAACGAATTATAGTAGGAAACATGCAGCATTGTAGCCTTTTTAGACTGGCTTCTTTCGCTTAGTAATATACGCTTAAGGTTCCTCTATGTCTTTTCACGGCTTGAGAGATCATTTCTTTTTAGTGCTGAGTAATATTCCGTTGTTTGGTTGTACCAGTCTATGCACACACCTACTGAAGGACATCTTGGTTGCCTTCGAGTTTTGGCAGTTATGAAAAAGCTGCCATAAACATCTGTGTGCAGGTTTTTGTGTGAACATAAGTTTTCAGTTCGTTTGAGTAAATACCAAGGAGCATGATTGGTCTCATAGAATGAGTTAGGAAGTATTCCTTCTGTTTCTGTCTTTTGGAAGAGATGATAGAGAATTGGTATAATTTTTTCTTTAAATGTTTGGTAGAATTCATCAGTAAACCCATTTGGACGTGATGCTTTCTGTTTTAGGTTATTAATAATTGATTCAATTTCTTTAATAGATGTAGACCTATTCAAACTGTCTATTCTTATGTGAGTTGTGACAGATTGTATCTGTCAAGGAGTTGGTCCATTTCATCTAGGTTATCAAATCTGTGGCTATAGAGTTGTTCATAATATTCTTTTATTATCCTTTTATTGTATATGGGATCTGTAGTGCTTCCCCTCTTTCATTTCTGATATTAGCAGTTTAGGTCTTCTTTCTTCCTTAGTCTGGAAAAAGTCTTATGAGTTTTATTGTTTTTTTTTTTTTTTGAAGAATCAGCTTTTGCTTTTGTTGACTTCCTCTACTGATTTCTTGTTTTAAAATTCTTTTATGCTCTAATTTTTATTATTTCAATTTTCTGCATAGTTTGGAATTAATTTCCTCTTCTTTATCTAGTTTTCTAAGGTGAAAGCTTAGATTATTGATTTTAGATGTCTTCTAATATATGCTTTCAATTCTATAAATTTTAATCTAAGCACTGTTTTTGCTGCATCCCCCAAAGTTTAGTAAGTTGTATTTTCATTTTGTTCAGACATTTTTAAAGTTTCTCTTGAGATTTTTTTGTGTTTGATCCATGTGTTATTTAGAAATGTAATGTGTAATCTTCAAGTACTTTGGGTTTTTCCAGCTATCTTTCTGTTACTGATTTCTAGTTTAATTGCATTGTGGTCTAAGGGCAGACATTGTATGATTTCTGTTCTTAATTTGTTAAGGTGCATTTCATAGAATGTCCATCTTGGTGCGTATTCCATGTGTGTTTGAGAAGAATGTGTGATTTGCTACTGCTGGATGAATTAGTCCATACACGTCAATTATATGGTTGATTGATGGTGCTGTTGAGTTCAGTTATGTCTTTATTGATTTTCTGCTTGCTGGATTTGTCTATTTCTGATAGAGGAGTGTTAAAGTCCCCAGTTATAATAGTAAATTCATCTATTTCTCCTTGCAGTTTTATCCTTTTTTGACTTGTATTTTGATGCTGTTGTTAACTGCATAACATTAATGATTGTTATGTCTTCTTGGAGTATTGACCCCCTTTTCCTTTTGTAATATTGACAACTTTTCTTTGCTCTGAAGTCTTCTCTGTCTAAAATTAATATAGCCACTCTCAGTTTGTTTTAATTAGTGTTAGTATGGTCTAGCTCTATCCCTTTACTATTAACCTATATGTGTCTCTGAATTTCAAGTGAGTTTCTTGTAGACAATATATGATATGCCCAGGTGTAGGTTTTTGTTTTTGTTGTTTTGCATTTATCCTGCTTGGTGTTCCCTGAGATTCCTGGATCTGTGGTTTGGTGTCCGACATTAATTTGGGGGAAATTCCCGGTCATTATTGCTTCAAATATTGTTTCTCTTCCTTTTCTCATTTCCTTCCGGTATTCCCATTGCATGTATGGTATACCTTTTGTAGTTGTTCCACAGCTCTTGGATATTTTGCACACCGCCCCCCCCACCCCCCCGTTTTATTCCTCTTTGCTTTTCCATTTTGGAAGTTTCTAGTGTCATATCTTCAGGCGCAGAGTTTCTTTCCTCAGCTATGTCCAGTCTACTAATGGGCCTATCAGAGGCATTCTTCATTTCTGTTACAGTATTTTTGGTCTGTAGCATTTCTTTTTGATTCTTTCTTAGAATTTTTATCTATTTGCATTATTTTATCCGTTATTGCATGTTGTCTGCCTTTTCCATTAAAGCTGTTAGCTTTCCTGGTTTGATAATTCCAGCATCTCTGGCATACATGACTGGTTCTGATGCTTGTTCAATCTCTTCAAACTGTTTTTTGTCTTTTTAATATGCTTCGTCATCTTTTTTGAAAGGCAGACATGATGCACTGGTAAAAGGAACTGTGAAGAATAGACCTTTGGAAATGTAGTGGTAAATTGTCTGGGGAGGGGAAATGTTCTGTAGTGCTGTGATTCAGTCTCAGTCTTTTGGTGAGCCTGTGCCCCTGAACTGTGAACTTCACCAGTGCTTCTCTGCTTTTTTCCTTTTCTTAGGTGGTACAGGATGGCTAGAGTGGCCTGGAGTTGTGTACTTCCCTTTCCTCATGCGGAAGGTTAGAGGGGGCTGGAGTTGGATATTTCCCTTCCTCCAGGTAGGTTAGGTTCTGGTAAAACCTCAGTGGGTTAGGCTCTGGTAAAATAGGTTTTTTTTTGAAGTTGAGCTTTGTTAAGAACGGAATGTCCTGATATATTTCAAACTAGAAAAGAAAAGAAAAGAAAATGTTCTTTTCCCCCTCCCAGAAACATGAGGGGAGGGGAAAAGTCTATTCACTCACCTACTGAAGGACATGTTGGTTGCTTCCAAGTATTGGCATGTATGGATAAAGCTGCCATAAACATCTGTGTGCAGGTTTTTGTGTGATCATAAGTTTTCAACTTCCTTGGGTAGATACCAAGGAGCACGATTGCTGGATTGTATGGTAAGAATATGTTTAGTTTTGTAAGAAACTGCTAAACTGTCTTCCAAATGCCTGTACCATTTTGCACTTCCATCAGCAGTGATTGAGAGTTCCCTTCGCTCTACAGATCCTCACCAGCATTTGGTGTCAGTGTTTTGGACTTCGGCCATTCTAATTGGTGTGTCCAGTTGTTTTAATTTGCATGTTTTTGGTGACATAATGATGTGGATCACATCTTTGTTAATGACTATATTTCAATGGATAGATAAAAGAACCTTGGTGCAGATAAAATCATTGTTATTCAGGTTCCATGTGTTTGTGGATGACCTGGATTGTTTATCCTGTGGTGGTCCCCACAGTGTCCTGTGACCTCTGTATTTAGACATTTCTCTTTTTTTGTCTGTTATAAACTCTTTGGACATTGTTATATATAAGACTTTTTTACTCAGGATAAATATCTTAGTATGAACTCATTAAAGCAGAGTAATTGGGTCAAGGAATGTATAGATTTTTAACACCCTTTGATGTCTATGGCCAGAAAAATTACCCCAGTTTATGCTTTTATCAGCAGTTCCAGCCAGTTTTATATTAATGTATATTTAAAATCTTTTTTATTAGGGGAAAATTTTAACACAAATATAGAATAGTGTAATGAACCCTCAGGTACTCAGCTCCAACAACCATAAACCCAAGGCCAGTCCTGCCCTACTTACTCCTTCAACCCCCACTTCTCTCCTGGATTGTTACTATTTTAAAACTCTTATTGAATTGTAATAGAAATATAGAAGAGTACACATCATAAATGAAATTTTCACAGTCTGAAACCCACCTGGGTAATTGGGTCCCGGGTATCTCCTTTGTCCCCTTTCAGTCATACCCTCCTCTCTGCCGAGGGCAGCCAGTATCCTGATACTTAACTGCATTAAGTTTTGTTCCTTAAATAAATAGAATCTTATGGTATGTTCACTTGTGTCTGAGTTTTTCTCTTGACATTGTGTGTGAGATTGTTGGGGATATACCTAGAAGTGAAATTGCTAGGTCGTAGAGGTGTGCATATATTCCATTTTGGAAAACTGTGGCTGCATCTGCTAAAGTGGCTGTACCAGATTACACTTCCCCCAGCAGTGTGTGACGTTCCGCTTACTCCATACTATCATTAATAGCTCATATCTTTCTTTCATGCTTTTCATTTTAGCTACACCCCTAGCTGTGTAGTGATACCTTACAGTAGTTTTAATTTGCACTAGTGAAGTCAAGCACCTTTTCATGCTTTTTTTGGTTGTTTAGTTATCCTTTTTCATTTTTATCTTTTTAAAATTTTATTGAACTATAGTTGATTTACAATGCTGTGTTAATTTCTGCTGCGCAACAAAGTGGCTCAGTTATACATACATATATACCCATACACACACACATGCTTTTCCTTTTCCTTTTCTTTTCATTCATCATTCATTTATTTATTTTTGGCCATGCCACGCGGCATGTGGGATCTTACTTAGTTCCCCTACCGGGGATTGAACCTGTGCCCCCTGCAGTGGGAGCACGGAGTCTTAACCACTGGACCGCCAGAGAAATCCCAATATATACATTCTTTTTAATATTCTTTTCCATTATGGCTTATCACAGGTTATTGAATATAGTTCCCTGTGCTATACGGTAGGACCTTGTTGTTTATCCATCTTATATACAATATTTTGCATCTGCTAATCCCAAACTCTCAATCCTTCCCTTCCCCAACCCCCTAGTTATTCTTTTTTAACGAAGAGTAATATTTGTCTCCTTTTCTTTTGTCTGTTGCATTATCTGTTTTATCATATTAACTCTCTGTTGCTTCATAGCAATTATTCCCAAACTTAGTGGTTTATAACACCAGTAAACATTTAATATCTCATAGTTTTTGTGGGTTAGGAACTTGGGAGCGACTTGGCTGGGCCATTTGGCTTGGATGTTATCAGCCTCTGAAGGCTTGACTGGAGTTGGAGGATCCTTCCCAAGGTGGCTCATTCACATGCCTGGCAAGTTAGTCCTGGCTGTCGGTGGGAGGCCACAGTTCCTTTTCATGTAGGCCTTTGACAGGATTGCCGAAGTGTCCTGTCCCCAGGACATGGTGACTGACTTTCCCCTGAGAGAGTGATTTGAGAGAAATAGCACCAAGTGGAAGCTATCATTTTTATGACACAACCTCAAAAGTCTCAATGCATTTAACAGCGGCCATGGCTCATGGGCCCAGCCGCTCCGCGGCATGTGGGATCTTCCCGGACCGGGGCACGAACCCGTGTCCCCTGCATTGGCAGGCGGACTCTCAACCACTGCGTCACCAGGGAAGCCCGTGGACATATTTTCAAACACAACAATTGGTAGGGTTTCTTTTATTCTGGATATGAATCTTTCAGGAGATACAAACATGGTGAATATCTTTGCCTACTCTGTGGGTTGTCATTGTGTCTCTGGAGGAAGAGGAGTTAATGGAATTCAGTTGATTAATTTTTCCTTTATGGCTAGCCCCTTACATATTACTTTGAAGAAAATCTCAAAATAATTATCTTGTTTCTTCTGTAAATATGTCAGTATAGATCTTTCAAAAATAAACTTTTTTTTGTTTTAACCATAACATAACCACAAAACTATAACATCTAAATAAAACTCCCACAAAGCAGTTGCTTGATACTATCCAGTACCTAGTCGGAGTTGAAATTTCCAATTGTCTCAAATGTGATAATTTTTATATATACAGTTTTCTAATTTTGGCAAATCAGGATCCGAATAAGGTCTACCAGTTAAAACAATTCCCCCTACCTCACTTGCCATCTGTGGAAGACCTCGATTTTTTTTGTCTTGTAGTATCCCCACAGTGTCCTCTGCCTTGTAAGCAGGTAGTTTGTAAGTTTCTCTGTTTGGGCGTAACCTTTCCTGCAGTCTCGCTCATGTGTCTTCTTTGGTTGTGATCTGTCTCTGGAGGTTGAATGTGGACCCAAATTGAAATTTTTAAAGGGCTTCCAACCTAAATCACATTGAAATCCATTCAGATTATAGTTCTAGACTTAAAATGTAATAATGTTTGTTTTGAAATGTACTCTGTGTGTTCGTGAGGCCATCTGAGAGTGCATTTTTTGTTTCTTTAGAAGACCCCACACTGACTGTAAGCCTTGCCCTCTTGAAGATACCACACCCTCTCTGGTAGTTTAAATGTTGCAGGGCATAACATAAGGTGGTGTGATACTTTTTGCAAAGCCCCACCTCCCAGGTTTTTTGTTTTGTTTTGTTTTTTCACTTGACATATTGTTGGTACGACAATATTATGTTAATTTCAGGTGTACAGCATAGTGATTGGATATTTAAATACATTACAAGATGATCACTACCTAAATCTTATTAATTAGACTTTCCATGTTAACCGTCTACTTTTTTTTCCCTCCTTATACTGTCCACTAGCTTTCCTTCTCTCATGGCTGATTTTTTGAGTTGTGATGACTAAGTTTTAAGGGTTGATGACTCAAAATCTTTTTAGGCCACCTTAAATTTCCAGTCTTCCCCAGTTTCTGACTTTCCCTTCTAGCAGAAAATTTAGCACCGAAAAATTACAAAAATTAATGACATAATTAGGATGAATGTTAGAGAAGCAGACAAAGTATTTCTTAGAATTCATGTATGTGTAAAGTTTCAACTTAGTTTTTCTTCACAGTTCTGAAACTGATTACTGTGATTGGAAGGAGCTGGGTAGGTAGGAGGAGATTGTCCCTTTGTATTGTTACAGTAGTTTAGAAGAATGTATTTGTGTATTATTTGTATAAATTCAAATGATTTATTGTAAGAATGCAAAATATGAAAAACAAAGAAGGCCTTTCTCTGACTCCATGTCATGGGTTTCCTTAATGAAAGGGTGACTGGGTGCAGTGACCCTGCCACGGTACCAGCTAGAAGTCAGGACACCTGGCTTTGGTGTGCTCTGCAGAGCAGGTCTCAGTATACATTTGTTGAATTAAAAAAAAAAAAGTTGTTTTAATACACATAGTATTTCATTTATTTTTTAAAATTTATTTTATTTATTATCATTTATTTTTGGCTGTGTTGGGCCTTCGTTGCTGCGCGCAGGGGCTACTCTTTGTTGTGGTGCGCAGGCTTCTCATTGCGGCGGCTTCTCTTGTTGTGGAGCACGGGCTCTAGGCGCGCGGGCTTCAGTAGTTGTGGCTCACGGGCTCTAAAGCGCAGGCTCAGTAGTTGTGGCGCACGGGCTTCGTTGCTCCACGGCATGTGGGATCATCCCGGACCAGGGCTCAAACCCATGTGCCCTGTATTGGCAGGCGGATTCCTAACCATTGCGCCACCAGGGAAGCCCAAATTGTACTTTAAAAGTGTGGTTCAACTTCAAGTAAGAGCTAAATTTTCAGTGTTTTGTTTTTAAATGAGTGTACATAAAGGATACCAATTGTTGACCATAATTCTTTCAGCAAATATCTGGGTGCCTGCCCAGTGCCAGGCCTGGTGCTTTCAATGCTTTGGTCACATGTGGTTTAAAAAGATGGCATGCTGGTGCCCTCAGTGAATCAGGACAGTGCCTCAATAGAGATACAGTGCAAGCTACATATGTAATCATAAATTTTCTAGTGGCCTTATGAAAAGGAAACAGGTAAAATTAATTTTAATGTATTTTATTTAACCCAGTAATACAAAATATTGTCAGTTCAGCATGTCATATAAAATTATTAATGAGATATTTTCACTTCTTTCTTTTGTACTAAGTCTTTGAAGTCAAGTGTATATTTTACACATACGTACTTCTCAGATCGAACTAGCTATGTTTCATGTGCTTAAAGCCTTATATGGCTACCACAGTGGACCGCATAGATCAGATTATCACCGCTGTTATTATTGCTCACATGGGGTGGCAGAGGTCACTGAATAGGAACGCAAGTAAACGGTGGCTTAAAGGGCCAGAGGAGATGCAAGGAGATGAAGTAGGAAGCTGTTTTTGTCCTCCGGGTGGTGGCAGAGGAAGATGAAGAAGGGGAGATACTCAGAAGATGGAGTTGACAAAATTTTGATGAATTGGATATTGGAAGGGAAAAGAGGAGCCAGACTCTGTCTTTTACAACTGGGGTGTGCCTTTTCTGGGACAGGGAGAACTTAGTGAGGAAAAGGTTTGGTTGCTGGTCAGTGTATGATAGAGAGCAAAAACCCGTTTAGGAGATACTAAATTTAATGTGCTTGCAAGACATCCAAGGGGAAATGTCTGCTAATAGTTGGGTACCTGTGTTTGAAGTGCAGAGGTGGCCTTAGTTGGTTTTATAAATTTGAATCTCAACTGTGTTTACAGAGGTATGTTTGAAAACCTGTGGAGACGGCTTCATTTATTCAACAAAACCATTTTTTTTTTTTGAAGTCTCCCCAGGCCTTGTTTCGGTTGCTTCGGCAACAGGGTGAGTAGAAGACATGGAAGTGGACACCCCAGCCACTGTAGTCAGCTGGGGAGAGTGTACCTAGGTAGTGTCCACAGTCTGAATCCTGTGGGAACCTCTGCCTCGGAGGAGACCGAGAGGTGGCCAGTGAGAAATCAAGGTGGGTGTGATCTCAAAGAAGCCAAGTGAGGAGAAGGTGCCAGTAAGGAGGGTCTCCTGGTGAACAGTACTGAATGCTCCCGAGAGCGAGGTTGAGAGGAGGACAGAAGAGTTTCACTTAGATTTAGCCCCATCTGGAGGTCACTGGTGACTTAAAAAGGCAGTTTCAGTTGAGTGGTACAGATTGGAATGAGCTGAAGAGGGAATGCTTTGAGACAAAGGGCTCCTTTTCTTACTTTTAAATAACCACTACAAACCATTGAGGAGACAGGCCCAGTAGAAAAATGAACAAAGGATATAAACAGACAGTTGGCAGAAAAGTGAAGTATAAATGGCTCTTAGACATGAACAGTGCTCTTAAGAGAAAAAGACGTTGTTGGGCAAGGGTGTGAGGAACCAGGCATACATACTTCCATTGGTGGTGGGAATGTGGATAGCCATGACCTCCAATGGCTATTGTGCAGCTAATTAGAAATGAACATTATTTAATCCAGCAGTTCCACTTCTGGGAACCCTGGCATTTTTTGGTGATAGTGAAAATTGAAAACTAAATGGTCCATCAGTGGTGGCCTGATTAAATCAACTGTAATGTAAAGGAAAGTCAGTATCAGCTAAAACTTTTTTTTTATTTTTTGGCTGCGTTTTCGCTTGCTGTGCGCGGGCTTTCTCTAGTTGTGGCGAGTGAGGGCTACTCTTCGTTGCGGTGCATGAGCTTTTCATTGCGGTGGCTTCTCTTGTCGCGGCGCACGGGCTCTAGGCGCGCGGGCTTCAGTAGTTGTGGCACGCAGGCTCAGTAGTTGTGGCTCGCGGGCTCTAGGACACAGGCTCAGTAGTTGTGGTACATGGGCTTAGTTGTTCTGCGGCATGTGGGATCTGCCCGGACCAGGGCTCGAACCTGCGACCCCTGCAGTGGCAGGAGGATTTTTAACCACTGTGCCACCAGGGAAGTCCCGCTAAAACATTTTATTCTTCAAAAGGTAGAATTTGGTTTTGTTTTTTCTACCATGCTATAAACCAGGGACTTTGAGAGTGATTCTTTCCCCCCATTTTAAAAGATTGAAAAAAATATCAGTGGGTCTGGTATAGGCACAGAAGGTATGTGAAAATATGCCTTTGAAGAGCGATGTTAAGCCTGTCATTCTCTCTTGACTTTCTGCCTTTTAACACACTTCACATGAATTATTAGTCTATATTCCCATCTGCAGATACCTGTTAGGGTTCTTTTTAAAGGATCCTGTCCTGTTTTATATACGTTCTGAGCTGTATACCACAGGAAAGATGGGTATAACATATCTTACCAGCTTCATGGATGAATTCACACTCCAGTTTGCCTTATTGCATCTAAAAATAACAATAGTTCCTATCGTGAGAGCATCATTTTACTTGGTTTGGATCATTGATAAAGTAAGCGAGCATCTGATGTTGTCTGAGAAAGCTGGATGTAGCCATGGTGATTATACTACAGCTGCCTGATGGAGGAGGAAGACTTCCTTTGTCCACCTTCTGTGAGGGAAGGGACAGTACAAACCTCTGTGTGCTATATGTTCTCCTGCCACCTACGTTAACCCGGTTTTACTGATCTTCCTGCTTTGTAGAAAGCAGCGTGTTCACATATGGACTTAAAGCAAAAACAAAAAACTGGGTACACCCTAATAGACCAAATCAGTCTCCCAGCAGAGTACATTGATATTGTAGTGGGTTGGCCAGAAAGTTCAGTTAGTGAATATGTTGTTCAATAAAGTTCTTCGTGAAAATGAAAAATGTATCTTTTATATTTACTTAAAACCGAACAAACTTTTTGGCCAACCCAATATAACTTTAAATTCTCTGTCATTGGGACTCTCTACTTTAAGATCTTGTTTAAATTTAATTAATTTCATTTAAGAGTTTGAGTCTGTGGTTATTCATTGATTCCTTTTTTTCATTTCTTAGAGTATCCTGGTTTCACTTATATTTCTTCTTAGAGCCACAAGGAAGAAGTAGTTGAGAGTTTGAAGCATTTTAAATGATCGTTTAGTCTAATCATCTCATTTTACAGATATGAAAACAAGCTCAGAGAGATGAGTTTACTTGCCCAAAGGTTGACTGAACTGAATGCATGTTCTCTTGGTCTTCCCCATTAAATTTGGTGAAGTGAGGAGTAATATGATACCCTTGTATCATCAGGGTGAGGTAACCTGCCATAACTTTGAGGTGGGTGTGTGGTTTTATTTTTTTGGAAAGATTTTTATGTATTTATTTTTTGGCTGCGTTGGGTATTTGTTGCTATGCACAGGCTTTCTCTAGTTGCGGTGAGCGGGAGCTACTCTTCGTTGCGGTGCGTGGGCTTCTCATTACGGTGGCCTCTCTTGTTGCGGAGCACGGGCTCTAGGTGCGTGGGCTTCACTAGTTGTGGCACGCAGGCTCTAGAGCGCAGGCTCAGTAGTTGTGGTGCACGGGCTAAGTTACTCCGTGGCATGTGGGATCCTCCTGGACCAGGGCTCGAACCCGTGTCCCCTGCATTGGCAGGCAGATTCCCAACCACTGTGCTACCAGGGAAGCCCGGGGTGTGTAGCTTTAATTACACTGCAACAGTTTTAATGAAGGCTTTTTTTTCCCTTCGGGTCCTAGTTGCGGCACGTGGGATCTTTGTTGCCTCATGTGGGATCTCTTTAGTTGTGGCATGTGGTCAGGGATCTAGTTCCCTGACCAGGGATAAAACCCAGGCCCCCTGCATTGGGAGCACAGGGTCTTAGCCACTGGACTGCCAGGGAAAGTCCCGAGACTTTTCATTTATATGCTGCACTAGTTTATTTTTAGTCATGGAGACAATCTAATGGAACTCTCTTTATATTTTTTGGTTGAGAAAGTTGAAGCCTAGAGATGTAAACTTACTCAAAATTGTAGACCATAAACATTTATCCTGTGCTTAGTTTTTAATGTGAGTCGGAGCAGTGCTGCCCAGTAAAATGGTATTCTTTGTTTGTCAGCGTGGCTATTTAAGTTAAAAGAAAATTGAAAATTTAGTTCCTTAGTCTTACTGGCCACATTGCAGGTGCTCAGTGGCTGTGTGTGGCAGGTGGCTTACTGTATTGTACAGTGTAGGTCTAGAGCATTCCCCTTAAAACAGTTTTTTTTGATAACTTTGAAGTTTTAGTGGTGGGCACCAAGAGTTACGAGTATGATTAGAATTGCCAACTAGAAATCAGGTTTGTGTTTAAATGTAGGAGGAAAAAAATCACTCAGAGCTTGTGGCAGTGCTATAACCGGTTGTGACTTGGGCCCTTTCTTGGTTCATATTTCATCTGTTCTTTAGGATAGTAACCAAGAGCCTATATGAAGAAGGGCTTTTCCTTTTCCATCTGTCAGGTATCTTGGTTTGCCAGTTGAAAATCCCATCCTTGGGTTGAATTTTCAGTGATAACATTCATTCATCTTCATGCTGCTTAGCATGTTTTCCAGTCTCTGTACTTCTATTTCACATATTAATCACTTGGTTACTAAGATGCCCTACAAAAAGTTTGATGTCTTTCTTTTGTACTTAGGATTATGGAAGTTTTTACATCAAATTAAGCTTGATGTGTAACCATGGCTGAGCCAGCTAAGTATAGCTTTGGCGATTGGAATCATGTATAGTCTTTTGTACCATTGCTATACATCTCTGCACACTGTTGTTGTTGTAAGAGGCAGCGTTGGATTTCTGGGCTTTACTTTGGATGCTAATTTACTAATTTATGATTTGGCTCGATTTTAATAGCGACTTAGATTGGTTTGGCTTTCATGTACGATGGCAGTGATTTGAGTGTCCATTAGGGTGCATAGCCGGACGATGACGTAATCCAGTCAGGTGCCAAAGTTTTTACTTAGTCCTTTACGTACCTGATTTTGCTTTTAAAAGGTGGTAGTATGGATTTACCTTGGGTGTTTTATACTTTAAAAAGCAGTCTTTTTGCATTCTTGTCACAGTAATTTCTGATTAATGCTTTAGAAGCCTGTATTCTTGCCACAGCTTGTATTAAATTGATTGGTTCTGACATTAGCTGATAGTTACATATATGTGGGTGTCTGTAGATTAGATATAAAATACACGCACGTATACTGAAAGATGCCTCTGAAGTCATCCAGATGATGTCCAATTGTGAGTGGTTGTGTGCTCGTTTTTCATGATTTTTGTGGTCAAAATATGGGTTTGTTTTTTTTTTTTTTTAAATTTACAGTGTGCTAGGCATTGAGGATAAAATGGTGAGCAAGACCTCATAGAGATGGAATATCTTGCCATCTCATTATCTTGCATCTCTTTAGACTTGGGTGTTTTGGAGAGCATTTGTGAGCACATTTGCAGAGATAGGATCATGGAGATCCACATTAAAATGATAACTCTGATTGAGCTGGCCTACCTTAGGGCTCCCTGATGTTAATAAGAGTAGACTTGCTTGCTTTTGTGGGTCCAGGCTCTAGGTTGTATCACCTGTCTGTAACTGAGAGGTTGTCTTTAGTTGTTTGTGTATGATATGTGACACAAGGAGAAAATATTTTCTTGCATGTTATGTAATAGCTACGGCTTCCTCTTGTGAATTTGCATTTGTGAAGAGTATCATGGAATTTATGGTAAAAAATCATATGAGAGCATAGGGAGCAGGTTATTATTCCTTTTTCCCCAAAGTGAGTTTTTAAAAAATAAATAAATTGAGGGTTCATTAAGGGTTATTTGGAGTGTCCTTTCTTATTATTCTCAGTGATAAAATGGGAATAATACTTAAGAGGTTTGGGAAGCATGTGTATAATGCTGGCACAAAGGGTTTGTAAGGGTAGATATTCATTCTTGCTATTCTTGAGTTCTGTGACTAAGCAAGTACATATTTAGATACTCTTTAGCTGAGAATCTGTTCCTTTGCTGTTTTAGGCTAAACCAGCCCTCATTCTTTACTGATATTTTTATAATTATGTTCTTACATTCTCTTCATTGGCCTTAATCAGGGTCAGTAGTATTGGAAAGAGGAGACCCTTTTTGATAGAGTTATGTTATATGCCTATTGAGGAAGATGTGGCTCCTTTAAGGAATGATTGGCAAAAATAAATACAAAAGTAAAAGTATATTATCTTTAAAAAAAATCTTGTTTTCCTTTTTTGAGGGGCCCCCTCTGGATCCATTTCCTCTGAAAGAATAATCTAATGATATCAACTGCTATAGACTGAATGTTTGTCTCCCCTCTAACATTCACATGTTGAAACCTAATCCTCAGCGTGATGGTGTTGGGAAGTGAGGCCTTTGGCGGGTGATGAGGTGTGAGAGTGGAGCCCTAATGATTGGGATTGGTGATCCCAGAGAGTTCCCTCATCCCTTTCTGCCGTGTGAGGACACAGAAAAGGCTGTGGTCTGTGAACCAGGACGGGGGTCCTCACCAGACGCTGCAGATGCTGTGACCTTGGACTTCCCAGCTTATAGCCGTGTGAGAAGTAAACTTCTGTTGTCTGTTAAGTCATCCAATATATGGCATTCTGTTATAGCAGCCCGAATGCACTGTGACGTCAACTAGTAAGCTATGTATTATATTCTTTATTAGCAAATCTGTATTCTTCCTCCTTTAGCTTGTATGACATTGTGCTGTTGCTCCCACTGCCTTTCAATAGTCTGCTCTCTAGCCATGCCCCTTTCTCATTTTTGTCCTTTAATCATGATGTAAAACTTATGGTTTCCTAGTAATTAAATATGGGGGGAGAATTCCTCCTTTTTCAGTTTCTGTATTCTTTGGGAAGAACTTTTCATCATCCTTATGGATTCCACCATCATCTGTATGTTTTAACTTTTAACACAAACATTTGTTTCCAGCTTAGTTAGGTTTTTTCCAGTGGGCTCATGTCATAGTTTGTCTGGATACTGTCAGTTCAGTTCGTTCCAGGCCAGGATCAGGAACTCTTTTGTCTTCATTTCTAAAACAGTGCTTTTCTCGATTCTCCTTCACCATCAGCACCCTCTTGGGACCCACAGGCTTAAAGCAGAATTATTTTTTTCCATTTTACTTCTCTCTCCATTTATTATTTCACCAAGTCCTGCTTCATTCTTTCTGTAATTTAATTTGCCCTTGTCCATGGCCACTGGCACCATATTTAAAGCTTTGATTACTTTATTTTTATATTAGATTCATAAATTTATTGAAAGAGGAAGAAAGTTTAGCGTTAACTTAGTCCAGCTCCTTTATTTTGTAGATGAAGAAATGGATACTCAGGTCAAATGACTTGCCTTAGGTCACACAACTAATGAGTAGCTGATGTTATAGTTCTCTGGTCTCAACATTTAATACTCCCTCCCAGTCTAGCATTCTTCTTAAAATTTTATTTGAAAAAAAATTTTGTCAGTTTTGCATATCTCCATTTAAGAGTGAGCTAGCTTTAGGAGGTTGGATAAGATGACAGCACTTTTTAGCCACCCCTCCCTCTTTCCCCCTTCCCTGAAGGCGACTATATTACTTAGAACTCTTTTAGCCAGTTAAAAAACACATATTTACCTCCATATGTGTGAAGAGCATACTGGAAGAGTTCATAATTACATGCATGCTTGCTGATTTTTTTAGTTTTAAGCACATCTATTGATTTCCCTTTCTGAAAAGATATGGAAGATAAGGATTAGCTTACTCTTTTTCCCTCACTGCACCCTCTTCCCCACATTCTGTCTTCCCCATCTTTCCAATACAGTTTTATTGCAATTTTGGTTAAATCAATATTTATCCATTATTACTTGGGATGCTATTTATAATGTCAAGTAGTAAATTATAAATACTTTTCCTAAACAACTTCTGGTATTCCTTGGAAATGTTGTGTCAACTTTTTTTTTTTTAATGTATCACTAATTTAGCCTCACACTTTTCACCAGTTACATGTTCAGGTATTCCATCAGCTTTATCTTTTTGAAGAAATTTTTACCTGCTCCAGACTGGACGGCTTGTCCTCCCTGCTGGGAACACGTTGCCTGCTGGGACCCTGGGAGTTCATTTTGCCTCTCTCCTTCATTGAATTTCCTGTTCCTGTTTCTCTGTTGTTTTAGTGGAGCACAGTCTCTAGTAGTTTTTCTGTGAGGAAGGGGGTGTGAGAGGGTAAGTTTTTTGAGACTTTCTGTGTACTCTTGATTGATAGTTTGGCTGGGTATAGACTTCTGGGTTGGAAGTCATTTTCCTAATGTATTAGTCTGCTACTTATTCTCAGTGCCCTTTTAAATAATATCCCTTTTTTTTTTAAATTTGATGGATACATTAACTTATATTTCTGAGGATAATTTTTTTAATGTACTCTTTTTCTTGTATAGTCTTTCCTCCATCCTGCATTTTTCTGTTTTGTTTTGCACTCTACGTTTCATGATAGAGGCTTTCCTGAGATGTTATTAGAACCCGTGGTTTTCGTTCACATTTAAAGTTGGGGTATATACACACACAACACATAGAGTTGAATCATATGAAATTGCCATTCTTTCTCAGCTTTGTTCACTATCTGTGAACATACTTAGTTCTCAGATCTTCATTTCTAAATCACACCCTCCACTAAAAGGAACCAGGGCTCCTTGGAGAAATGGGTGATTTTAGAGCTGGGGCAGAGAATGTACAAGATTAATCTAGAACATGTTGTTATGCAAGGAAATAAGGAAGTACTCAAAAAACATGGAAAGCACACAGTCCTCTGCTTGAAGGGGTTCCCACTGGCCAAATCTGGGATAACTTGAGCATCAGAATGAATGGTGATATTAATAAATAAAATAAGAATCCGTGAGTCCACACTGATAATGAATTAAAGAATGAATGGGAAAAAGGGAACATAACCTTACTGGAATTATAATGTCAACTGATAAGTTTAGAAGGAACAGTAGATTTACAAAATAAACATCGTTTTATAACTGTCAGTAACAGTTGATTAAGACAAGAATTGCCAGTGGATGCTTAAACTATTGGGTGAGTGTTTTAAGAACATAATCTCAAAATATCTTCCTACAGATTATTTACTAGTTAATTACTAAGGGGAAACTGGTTATTTTACAGTGGAGAAATGAGGCAAATATCATCTTAACCAAGTGATCAAAATCCCAATAATGGGACACACAGACATTATCTTACTACTTATGTGATACTCTAGGAAAAACAAACCTCACTTACCACTTGTGTGGTAGTACTGCCAGATATTTATACCCTGTATTCTTCAAAGATGCCAGTGAAAGACAGAGAATTGCTGAAGAACTGTTTCAGATGGAAACATGACATTAGGTGTGATCCATGATCTGGATTGAGGTGGAGGGGGATTGCCGTAAGGGACGTAGAGCAGTTGGCGGAATTGGAATGTGAACTATAGAGTCTGTATGGGACAGTTAATGTGTTGCATTCCTGACTTTACTGTGGTTGTGGAAGAGAATACCCTTGTTCTTAGGAAATACACAGTGAGCTATTTAAAGGTAAAGGACATGATGGCTGCAGAAGATGGATGGAAGAGCAAAAGTGATACAGTGGTTAGTTGTGAATCTAGGTGAAGGCTCTGTGGGAGCTTCTCGTACTGCTCTTGCAGCTGTTCTGCAAGTTTACAATGAAGACTTTTAAAGAAAAGATTGAAGTGAGGGTGGTTGATTGGAGCCCCCATTCATGGGTGG
The DNA here is from genome assembly GCF_005190385.1 of Monodon monoceros. NCBI lineage: Eukaryota > Metazoa > Chordata > Mammalia > Artiodactyla > Monodontidae > Monodon > Monodon monoceros. Next base: position 102,781,178 of record NW_021703784.1, read on the forward strand.
GGGCTCAGTGGCTGTGAACCTTTCAGCAGTGTGATGAGCTGAGCTCCCTTGGTTGGGAAGTCCCCAGTGTCAGGATTTTCAGGTGTTTGTTTCTTGAGGTCAGTGATTAGAAGACACTTTCAGTTTTCATCCTGGCTGGGAATGTCAGAGCCCAATAGGAGAATCTGGCTGGAGGTGGGGTGGGCAGTTGAGGGGGCCTGTCTCTGCATTCTTTCTGCAGTTCACACAGTCCCTGTTTTCACTGGCAGGCCCACCCTCAGCTGTGCTGGAGTCACCATCCTTTTTGGCTTCCTTCTGTCATCTGATGGGGCTGGGAAGCACAGAAGAAGGCAAGGAGATTTGGGAATCTAAGTGTTCATTAAATAGCTTTTTCAACTAATATTCCTTTTGCTCCCTAATTTTGTTGGTTCTTGGGATTATGCCTTTAAAAAGCAAGACAAAACAACCAAAACAGTTCTTTTACTGTACTTTTAGAGGCATTTCAATGTGTGTTCAATATACATTCTTTACCCAGGAGTCCCAATAGTGCATTTATATACCATTTCATTCTGTTTTGTATCTTTTGATCTTGTTTCCCACATTTTCACAATTTAGAAAAAACCAGATTTCTTATCATCAATAGTATAGACCCTCTCTTTCCCGTAATTAGTCTAAGGGAAAAGACTGAACAATTAAACAAAGACCTTTTTCCAGAAAAGTGGGTTATGTCTCAGCATACTTGTTACAACTTAATAAGCACCTGGATTTGTGATGCTCTGAGCGGGTTGACAGCTGTCTTATCTTTTGGCTTCCCCGGATGGGAGTGTGCAGCACAGTGAGGCAGGCAGGTTGGTACAACTCTGCTGAGAGCCTGTGATTGACTGACTGGCTTGGAAGTGGGTGAAGTGGGTAATTTTTTTTTTTTTTGGCTGCATTGGGTCCTTGTTGCTGCACGTGGGCTTTCTCTAGCTGCGGCGAGTGGGGGCTGCTCTTTGCTGCAGTGCGTGGGCTTCTCATTGCGGTGGCTTCTCTTGTTGTGGAGGGCGGGTTCTAGGCATGCGGGCTTCAGTAGTTGTGGCCCACAGGCTCAGTAGTTGTGGCTTGCAGGCTCAGTAGTTGTGCATGGGCTCTTCCTTGCTCTGCAGCATGTGGGATCTTACCCGACCAGGGCTCGAACCCATGTTGCCTGCTTTTGTAGGTGGATTCTTAACCACTGCACCACTAGGGAAGTCCAGAAGTGGGTGATCTTGGCTGGTGGGAGAAAAGATTGTAGATCAGTTGAGGGTCCTACAGCTACTCAGATTAAATGTCAGATGTATGTATGTGTGCGCAGGCGTGTGCATTTTGTGGAGTATATAACTTCATTGGATTTTTAAAGGGGTCTGGAACCCCTAACACAGAGTGGTTGTGATGGGACTAGAATTACCTATGACATTTAGAAATGTACTCTTTACACTAACATGCTAAGTTGGTCATGTCTAAACACTGTGGTGGCACATGATCTGTTCTTATGATTTAAAGCAAAAATTTAGGTGATCAATTAAACACTTTTTTAAGTTTTTGTTGAGAAAACATTTCACTGGTAAAATGTTTTTTAGAGTCAAATATTTTCTTCATTTTAAACTAGGTTTGTTACAGTTTTTGTTGATTCATTTTGTTTCTTTTAGAAAGTGGTTAGCATTGTTTCTATTTATTTTGAGGGAAAATGTTGAGCTGATCAGAATGTAGTGTGAATTTTGTGGAACAAAGGCATTAAATAAATGGCATTTATTTTGAGATGCCTTGTAGACTGCACCCTTATAGGATTTCTGATTGGTATATTGTCCATAGTTTGTGTCTTTTCCTGCAGTATTTAGTTATAAATGAAGTGCCTTGGAAGACAGTTTAAATTTATAGTCCTTTCATGTGAAGCATCTGGTTAATTCACATTAGAGACAGGATTCGGCTGCAGCTAGTACTTAAGTGAACTTAATGTTCTGCTCATAGTTCCTAGTAAGTTACAGTTGTTTAAAGGTATTACGCGGGGCTGCTTGGGGACATTTAGAGGGAGATACTTCTAAAACTTGTTTTAGTGTTGTAAAATATGGTGCCTTTGTAGTTAACCCTGTGTTGAGTAAGAATATCATTGATGTTTTCATAAGACAAAGATAAGCATATGTATTTTTTCTTATTTGCTCACTGATAGTGCTCTTACTGTGTATCTATTTCTGGGTTATTGTTTAGTGTAGGATAAAAGCTTAGGTAGAGGGATGACAGTGCCTTTTTTCTTCTTGTTACATAGAAAAAAATTCAATTAGCTAGTACTTTTCAATCCTCTGAGGTATAGTTGTGTGTGAATGAAGACCTTGAACCAGTATTTTTAATGGCAGCTCTCATCCGAACAAAAGAGAACACGTTGTCATTTTTGCTCTTTTTTTCTTTATAGGGGAACTTCTGTTTCATGTGCACCATCCCGCTTTATTCTGCTAATCTGCTAATGCAGTAAATTGGAAGACAACCGTTGCCAGGATAACCTGTAATGGGCAAGGAGCCACAGAAAAGAAAACATTTCTTTTAATTTTTAAACTTGGTTTGAAAGGTAAGGTCACTAAAATTATGAGGAGTTTCCTTCCATGAGTTACATCAAGGAAAGCAGTTTTCTGACTTGAGACCCTGGAGTCTAGGTGGACCTGGCCTGGGTCATCACTTTGAGCCAGGTACCACCTGGCTCCGTGGCGCTATGGTATTTTTAGGAAGTTAAATAACAGGCTCTGTAGTTTGCTCTGGTATGTCGTAGAATCTGCAGCACCCATGGGATTCCCAGTTTCCACGGGATGGGGTTTGGGGTGGGATTGAGCTGGGCCCTAAGGACTAGACAGGCCTAGCAAGCTGAAGTAGCATGCCAGAGAAAGACTGCTAGTAGCGACCCAGCTACTGCTTCTAGGTCACGTGTGTGTGTGTGTGTGTGTGTGTGTGTGTGTGTGTGTGTGTGTGTG